>NC_049997.1:13613702-13619169 GCF_000003815.2 Branchiostoma floridae
TATAGACCAGATAGGCCATTAAACAGGTGAGTAAGGTGTCTTTCCTTTGCCTATAGACCAGATAGACCATTATACAGGTAAGTAAGATGTCTTTACTTTGCCTATAGACCAGACAGGGTATTATACAGGTGAGTAAAGCAACTTTCCTTTGCCTATATACTACCATATAGGCCATTATACAGGTGAGTAAAGCGTCTTTCCTTTGCCTATAGACCAGATAGGTATTAAACAGGTGAGTAAAGCAACTTACTTACCTGAATAATGCCCTATCTGGTCTATAGGCAAAGGAAAGACGCCTTACTCATCTGTGCGGTGTCTTACCTGGTCTGTAATCAAAGGAAATACACGTTACTCACCTGTACGGTGCCTTACCTGGTCTGTTATAAAAGGAAACGTACCTTACTTACCTGTATGGTGTCTTACCTGGCCTGTTATCAAAGGAAATACACGTTACTCACCTGTATGTTGTCTTACCTGGTCTGTAAACAAAGGAAATACACGTTACTCACCTGTACGGTGTCTTACCTGGTCTGTGAACAAAGGAAACACACCTTACTTACCTGTATTGTTGTCATTTATTAAGAAGAGAAAAAAACAATTTGTTTGTAAATGTTAATAAAGGTATATTTTACAATTGAAATTTTCTACGTCATAACTAAATGTTATAAAACATTTCCTTTCTGTACTCAGAAGGGGAGCCCGCTTGTGCCATGTTCCAACATTTTATTAGGCTATTGATAGCATGTGGTCACATTTTACTGCACATAAATAATGCAATTAATATTGTTTATGTGTCAACTTCTTCCAATACTTTGAAAATATTTAGGAAGTGAAACGAAATACATTTTTGTATTTGAAATAAGTTTGTACACACTGTAACAGATACTCACCTAATCAAATCCTCATTGTAACAATGTTTCTGTGATAAATAAAGACAAGAAAAGTCCAGTTTGGTGAAGAGTTATTATTATAATGTAAATAGTATTGTTAATAATAAATAGCTATGTTTTTCTAGTATTGGTTACCTGCCCCTATTCAGGTTTATAAGACTAATGTGTCTGAGCCTTTTGTACATTAATTGGGCACTGAGGTGAATCAATATCCAAATTTGCACTAAGTTCCTCAAACCTGGGTAATAATGGCACAGAAAAAATGACCACATTGTAAATATCAGTCAGATGATAGCACTATGAAATGAAAATCTTGTTCAGAATTCACTCTAAAATGGTTGTATGAGAAGCTATGCTACAACAGTCCCTCCCGCGATACTTATAGAACAGTCCCGCAAGGAGGTCACATGACTAGTGCCCGCCATTTTGAATTGCTATAGTTAAAGTATGGTAGTATCGTCGCCGTACATTTTGACCAAAAACAGGGACTTAAAATGCTTGTAAAGCACGGAAACTCCGTACACATCAATGGGACACCATCTTGAACATGTTTGTGGCGGTAGGTTTAGGTGTCGTTGCGCGACGGCCGATATTTTTGTGGATATAGTGGGCATTCGCTAAAAAGACATTTTGCTGGGCGTTCGCTAAAAAGACCATCGAGAATCGAAAACTTTGATTTATGTCACTTCGGGTCAATGGATTGACTTGAAACTCAGGATTAATACATGGGAGCACAACGTGGACATATTCCAAGCAAAAAAAATGAGATTTGTGCAGCGCGGACTTCTCTAGAGTGGGCGTTTGTGGGCATTCGCTAAAAAGACCATGCGATGGCGGAACACATCCAGAACCTAATGATGTCATCATAACTCATCAACATAACGAACATAACAGTGGCACATGCAAACTATTCCGGATTTCTTGCATGACCATGACCTTAACTGACCTCTCGGTGTACTCGGCAGGTCTCCCCTCCATGGACATGTTGAACCTGAGGCGATGTGGGACAACTTCTCGTTTCCTCTTCTGCCCGCGGATTTCTTCCATCTCTCGCAGCTCCTTCTCAAAACGCTCCTTCTGAGCCAGTCTTGAAAAAAAGAGGAGAGAGTTGTCAGCCACAAGATGTTGTGATTAGGGGTGGGTACCGGTACAGAAAATTCAGGTCCAGGTCCGGTTCAGGTCCAGAGGATCAGGTCCAGGTCCAGACCTGAACCTGGACCTGATTCAGAATGCGAAAACTTGTGAATGGACGATACTCAAAACAATGGTCCATTTTGCTACAAAGAAATGTGTACGGTGTACCGATACCCACCCCTAGTTGTGATGTTCAAGGGGTTAGGAAGAAAACCTATGCACTACAACAACTCAAAGGAAGTGGAGAAAATTGTAACAGTACATATGTAGGCTATTTTAGCTATATAGACAGAATCAGTAGACCATTGGTTAGTGACTTTGCCTCTCAACCAAGAAGCTGTGAGTTTGAATCAGCTATGTTGCTCAACCGACATGCATACAACTGGAAAGGGTTGCAGTTCTTTAGAGAGGTTGTTAAGCCGTGGCCCACTGTTCATTTTATTTGACTTGTTGAAAAGAGCTGAGAAATTTCATGATTCATTGCAAAATGAATCTGTAAATAGTGTGCATAGCCTTCTCTGTAATTGCCATTGTTCATTGAGTTCATTAGAATAAACAGGTTCAATATCATTTTTATGTCTTTCCATTCCAAAATGCTTTGGTCAACAGCAAAATAATACAAGGACTGCAAAAAAAGTACCTAGTACCATCATGGTAGATTGGTGGTCATTGTACAGAGGTGGTCAGTAGAGCAGATTAGACTGTAGTCATTATGTGACACATGTTTGTACTTGCAAAGGTGTCAAAAAATAACTTTGGTGTTTTCCAAATATCAAAGTGTAGTGCTTGTTTCACCAGATTCCATACCTTTCTGTATCAGCAACCTTCATAAGGAAAATGAGTAGTTTTGTTGAAGAAGAGATCAAGAAGTGTCTGTGTCTTTGAGGGAACTAAATTGTACTTAAGATATAAGACTTACAGTGGAGATAGACCAGTAACAGTAGGGTTGATGTCTGATTTTTCTCTGGTGTGCTGTAGTTCTCTATGAAGGAAAGTCATAGCAAAGGTCACACAAAGAGAGAGCTTAAAATAATCAGAACAAACAAATAAAGAACAGTATTTTGTTAGTATTAGTCTTCAACACTGCAATACAAAAATGTTCCCATTGTAGGTAACTATGATCTAATGAATGAAAGGATAGATGGATGTGAGAATGAACTCAACAGTCAAAAACAACAGGAGATAGATATACCTGTACCATGCAATCTTTATCATAGAAAAATGGACTTACTAAGAGTTAAAGCCATAGTACATAAATGATACTTACTCCTCTGCTGATGGTAGCTTGCTTGGATCCCACTGAAAAAATAAGAAAAATCCATCAGAGGTAGTCAAGGAAATATCCATTGATATTGTTGCATAAAGAAATGGTTCGTTACAGGATAAACTATTGTACCATGATTTTTGCTGTGTATTTGACCCAATCTTCCAATGAATTTAACACTCTTTCTTCTAAGGCAGCTTTTGCAGCCAGTTGTAGCACTTCTAAAGTGTTCAATAGCATCAGAGAGTAGGTTTAAAGTATGGTACCACATGTTGTACATGTAACAGGTGGTTGGCAGTTGAAGCAGGTGGCTGCCATTGTGACAGGTGGTTATCAATTCTAACATGTAGTTGTCAGTCAATCCTAACATGTAGCTGTCAGTTGTAACAGGAAGTTGTCAGTTGTAACAGGTGGTTGGCAGTTGTAACAGGAAGTTGTCAGTTGTAACAGGTGGTTGGCAGTTGTAACAGGAAGTTGTCAGTTGTAACAGGTGGTTATCAAAGCAACAGATGGTTATCAAATGAATGTAACAGGTGGTTGACAGTTGTAACAGGTGGTTGGTAGTTTCACAGGTGGTTGTCAGTTGTAACAGGTGGTTGTCAAGTGTAACAAGTACATTAGTGGAAGACTAAGAATTACTTTCCAAACATTAGTTTGAGAAACTTAACTCTGCTAACTTCTCAGATTTGAGGGGCAGCTATCAAAAGGGGAACAACTAGAAAAAGTTGGTAACAATTTATCCAAAAACCTCTGCTTTGAGAGTAAAGTATCTGTATCCGTACGGTCGGTATAACCACTCTTCCGCATAACACACCAGCTTTGTAGGAACGCGGCACGGCAGCAGCTGGTTACTTTGCACACCTACTCTTTGCACATCTACCTGCAAGCACTGCTTCAAGCTATGTAGTGAGTATGCCCCCATTGTACTTGGTGGGATTGAGTTCAATGGTCACATTTGCATACTTTCCCAGGTACGTTTAAGCTAACACACTCTGACATTGGCAGTGCCCTTCTCCATTGTTGCTATGCCAACATCACAGATCATGTTACTAACCAAAACATTGCCAAAGGCAATGGAAAGAAAGTGTCTCCAGAAGTAAAGCCACCTTGAAACATTAGACAATGTTACAAATTTCACCCCTTGTTTGCATTTCTATTGTTGTCCTCTTCTTACAAATAGACCTCCCAAAAGAAACAAATATTCACTTTTGTTATTACTCTTAAGCTTAGCTACTTTTATTCCAAAATAACCAAAGGACCATTTGTAACTGTCACCGCACTTTCAGTGACAAGAAATTGTAACCTTTTTAAACATTTCAGGTTTAGTTCCTATTTTCAAAAGTTACATTGACTGTGCTGGTGACCCTTGGTTCTAGTTAAATATTTGAAGGGACACTCTTTGTTGTAACATTTGTTCAGAAAGAACTGTCACAGATAAACCTAAGCCACCTACATTGTATGTAACTGTTTCATCATATAATATATCATACAATCATGAATTTGCTCCAGCTCAAAGTTGTCAATTCTGAAAAAAAGCCCTTCTCCAAACATTGTTGTCTGAAAAATTGAATGTTTCTGGTGGAAAGCGCTGCCTTGCCACTGGTCATGACTGACAGACTCAGTTGTCATTTTCTACGGACAAATTATTTTAGATTAAAAAATCTTTGAAAGCAGTTTCACCCCAAAACTCCTGATTTGAGACCAAGGGCATACTTCACGTATAATTGTACATATTTTCTTGCTTTTAAAGCATTATATTATTGACCATGCACACAGACTGAGTGTATTTTGTTCATTGTCATCTACCCTTTAATCCCATAATTTTGTGTCTTAGATATCAAAGACAACTTCTCACCATATATCTGTCCGTGTGGAAAGCCACAGGTCTTGTTTTAGCGATGGAGAAGGAGTGCCCAGCGAACATGTCCTGGTGTCGACGAGCGATGGGCACGCAGCGGAGCATTGTAGACGATCTGGAAAACAAGAAGTGAAACCTCAGAACAGTTTGGCAAAAGCAGATCTTTCTGAAGTGATCAGAACACAAAATGTGATAAAAGTTGATCAGAAGCTACTCTTTTGTTTTTGATAGCATTGTAAAGGTTTGGCATATGCTACTTTTCAATCACTGATACAAAATTGGCCCTTAAAATCCTATCTATATGCCAAAGCAATGGGTTGC
>NC_049997.1:13619465-13637119 GCF_000003815.2 Branchiostoma floridae
TTAAACGATGAGTACATCTTCTTAAGGGTAACTACTGAAACCTGAAAAACACATTGATAAATCTTACATGCAGAACAAAACAGTACACTTTTGTCTCAAACACATTGACACAAATATTGCATTGAAGCACACTTGGCTGCATTTTGTCTTATTTCAAATTCATCAACTGCGAAATTCAGATTTTCTATATATATTTCTACTAATGTCTTTGTGATGTTACCCTTATTCAATGCAAACATACATCAGTGGTCCATTAATGAGTTTAGCCCACAGAAAGATTATCTAAGATTGTGCATTTTCTAGCAGTATGGTTAGTTAGCAGTTAAGGTGAACCTACGATTAATTCAAACCCAGTCAGCCCTAACCACAAGATTGTCTTGCCAATCCATCTTCTCGGTGCTTTCCTCAACTCACAAACTGAGGAAAATCTAGAGCAAAGAGCACCCTGAGTTTGCATTAGTACTGTTTGAAGGGCCATGCACTACTGACCACAGAGTGGGTCAACTGCCACCTGTTGGAGTGGACATGACTACTGGCCTGAGTCCACTCTAAACAGAACCCATTGTGCGTCTGACACTCGTGTGTGCATTACGGACCTGTATAGACCCAAACCATGCAGGAACTCATTTCTGTGATAGCCTCTTTGGGGGCCTGTATGAGGGGGTTACACTCAATGCTTTTTACAGCACCTACAATCAGAGGAAACCTTCTATGTAATCTACAGAACCTAATAGGCCCCATTCTTGATTTCAACAGCCTACTAGACTCAGCCCGTGATTTGACTTACTTAGTAACTTACATTTGTACTTACTTACTTGACTCAGCCCGTACCTACCTTTATCTTAAGGGCCCACCTTTCCTGTCTTATGAAACAGTAAAATTTTTTATTTTACCCAATCATACATTTTAGACACCAAACATTTCAAAACTGACTGAATTGCATACTTTACCCTTCAATTTACAATGCAAAATATGATCCTGGAATACGATCTTACACTACCCAGCCCAAATGCAGTGATTTATTAATTATTACTTTTGTATTTATCTTTGTCAGCTGTTTCTTATTTTTGGGGCTGATGTCGATTCATGATTTTAAACCAGGAATACGCTGGAAAAGAAAAATACGCCGGGAACAAAAAATGCTGCGAAAGGACTATATTACCGGGAAGCTTATACTGACAGAATCTAAGGTAATCATTTTTGCCCGACACGATTGAGGAAATGTTAATGATTTGCCTTTCCAATAGGCAAAACATTTGGGCATGCTTTAGAAGTTCAAACCCAAAACCTTTCCGTAACAGCTATTTACGCAATACAAGTAAGCTCCTCTTAGTGGCACCATTCTGATAACATCACATACCAAGACATTCCACACACAATGGGCCATTTGTCATCATTAGACTGATAAGCCTGGCACTATACCCTAATTATAGGATCGCCACTTGTGCAATTATCTTGCTTTAGTGCCCAAGAGTGAGAGATAACAAATTAACAACATTTCTCAAGCATGCACAGTAGTCTAACAACAGATGCTATATCCTAATCATAGGACTGCTAATTGTACACTTATCCCTTTTATCAGATTTCAAGACAGATAACATATAACTGAGTCAGACACCTTTTTTGTAGCACAAATGGTGGTTTGAAACCATACTTGCCTATCTAATTTTTCCTTTGGAATATAACATTACAATTTTACACTGACAAATGTGTTAGGATTTAAAACATTTCAATTCACCTTTTCTTGTGCAATGTTTATCATCTACAAACAAACAAATGCTAGATTTACGCCAAAGTTATTTAGAAATTTCTGCTTTTGATTAAAATCTTCGCAGAAGAATAGTGGCTGTGTGTTCTTTTTACACAAAGGTCCTTACTTTAAAGCCCCATTGACTGACAGGAGGAAAGCCTGCAGGTAAAGCTTTAAGTGCTCTTTTCTTCCAGGTACTAATCACCCAGGTGAACAGTCCCACAGGTGTGAGGTGTGTTACCTGGGATTTATACCTGCCAGCATTGGTTGTGGTAAAAATAGCCACTGGATTTTCCTCAAAATAAAACAGACTTATACTCCCAAATGCTGGATATTTCTCTTTTACTTTGGGAAAGATGTTTGCAGACTTTTGGTTCTGTTTTTGTTTGCACACACTGTGCACACATTATAATCTGGATATGCTATATGTTTATTCTATCAGGACCAAAGTCTGATTCATCACAAGACTTTGATACAATAATATAAGCTGTGATTTTGTTCTTCTTCATATGTATCAATAAATCTGAAATATATATCTTTGAGACAACAGTTTACTACAAGTAGATGTCAAACTAAAATATGAGAGGTATATAAGAATTTCAGCTGCAATAGAACTTGTCACTACTTTACACCTGCTTTGTGCACCTGCAATCACACACATGTACACTTGTCTTGTGCACCTGTAATCACCTGTACACATGTCTTGTGCACCTGTTATCACAGCTGCACACCTGTCTTGTGCACCTGTAATCTTGACATCTACCACATACACCTGAAATTTCAAACCTGTACACTTGTCATGTGCACCTGTCATCACCTGTTGACCTGTCTTGTGCACCTGTTATCTTCACACCTGACAAAAGGGGCAAGTTCCCAACCGTGATAATGCAACTTAATGCACTATATTTCTTCCTTTACATTTAAGTTAAAGTATTACACTCAAACACACTGTATTTTCAGTCATACTTTTAAGTATGATTAAAAATCATTTCAAAGTGTGCTCTTTGGGGATTTGCACCATTTACCTTCTTGCTGCTAAACTCAACTACCGTCTTAAGAATGCAGTTTGAGACTCAGCAAGCATAGCAGCATCTTAGCAACCAACAAATGACGTTATCACTTAAACTTTCTGGTCAATCTTAAGGTTATCTTTACGAAGTCAAGCTCAACCGTTGCCATGGGAACACGAAGGTTAAGAAAATAAAGAGTGAAATGGTAGACTTACCTTAGGCAAGGCCTGCCACGCTTGTTCAGGTTCTTTAGGAGGTGAGATAGTTCCGAAGTCGATTTTAGATCCTTGATCTACGAGTCTTGGTAGCATGGCGCCTTCCTGTGCGCCTCTGCCGTTACCGGGCGGCGTGCTCTGTTTGTTGGCGGCGTTCTTCATACCTGTGGCCGTCACAACCACTGGTAGCTTCCGTTCGGACACAGTCGGGAAAACTTTCTCTCTCTTAACACCTCCTAGTGTAGGACCGTGGTACCCAGCAAGCATCGTTCATTGCTGAAGTTACTCTTAAGTCCAATTCATGGTCCAAACATCACCAAAAAAAAACGCAACCTGTTCAGCACAAAAATCGCCTTCTTGACTTCTGACAACAAATCTCTGCACCGCTTTCCTTCGTTGATATCTTGGCAACGATGATCACATCCTAAGGAACGGTGTTTCCGGCTCCTTCCGTTGTTCCTTTCTTGGAGTTTATAAATCTTAAGTTGTCTCAACTCAAGTGCAGCGTAAACCCTCCCCAGTGTGGCCTAGTGTATGATGGAAACTAGGAAACAAGGATGGACGACACTGCGCAGGCGTAATGAGATGCTAATGAGACTTAATTTATGCAGGACAGGTGTGTAAGTGAAACCTGTCCCCCCGCGATACTAAACAAATAAACTATGGGGCAAACACAACGGAGTACAGGATGGAAAAACACAAAAGTTCTTGTTTACCGCCAAAGAGTGAATATAGTCAAGTGACGTTTACTTTTGCCACCAACGCTCCTTTGTTTTGGGCGTAAGCTTGTAGAACAACATTTGATGACTGTGGTAGAAATAACTTTACATTTCGATCAAAATGCGTTCAAAAGTGTTAAGTCTAAAGATAAATGATGAACTATGGTACCATATTTGCTATCATTTCCATTCATGACAGAGAAGAAAAACACGTTCTGGCAAAATGCTAGTCTGATTTGATTTGATTTCTTAAAGGCAAAGACCTAGGACACAATCCATTCACCTGCTTCAGTATTGTTCTAGATTCTTAAACATGTAAAAAGCGGAATTTCATTGACATTTGGTCACGAACGACAGTTACTGGCATAAAACGTCTCGAACAACCTTTGTTCTGAATAAAAGACGCTTCTGGATAGAACTGTATGTCCTCGCGTGTTCAAATTTCTAACTTTTAAACAGGCGTTTCTGAATAAACGTGTTTTGATTCTAAATGCGTTTGAAAGCCAGAGACTTGGAAAGCACATGTACAGTGACAAGTAAGATTAAGATGATGTTGATATGAAAGTACAAAGTACTTTTGAAACAGTCCACTAGATGGAGGTCATAAGAGCCATTCTCTGAACCCCCTTTTTGTTTGTACAAGCGGTGGGAGGGCAAAGTGCCATAATACACCGGTGAATAGGCCGCCAGTGTTTGAATTGGAGAGCGTAATAGACCGCACCAGCCCAGAATGGTTGGAGAGCGTCTTTTTGTTGTTCTGCGCCCAAATCAATCAAGTTGAATTGACACGTAAAGCTATCCTTGTTTTTTATTTGCGGTGTTCATATCTGATGTTCTCATTCACACGATGTGTATAGTAACTGAATTAATCCGTTCGTAAATAACTTTCTATTCCATTTGCTGTTTTTCCGCATGTACTTTTACACATGTACAAATGTACTTGGTTTACTGATTTGTTGGCGGCAAAGGGATATCTTGGACAAAAAGTTCTTCTACGTTTCCAATTCTTGCGGCATTGATGGGAAACATTCTTTTAGTGACTGCACCAAAAAAGAAATGAAAATTGTTTTAATTTCTTAGCTCTTCCGTATAACCTCCTCGCGGCTTTAATCTAGGTAAGCTTCAATTGGTGTCAAAAGTTAGCGTTGCACTCATTTCAGAGTGGCTAAGATTTGATTTGTAATATAAAACCATTCAGACAGAAAAACAAAGTAATCGAAAAGGCCAGATTGCTTATGTCAGTGGACACTAGAAACGAAAAAAAAGTATTGAAAGCTATTGAAAGTATTGAAGCTATTGAAAGTATCAAAGAACAAGAAAAGAAACAATTTGAAGAAAATGCCATTCTAACCAGGATATATGTACTGAAATCCTGAAATATTCGCGGTAGTTTTCGCGGCGACGTTAAATCGTGAACACAACACATTGCACTTCTATGTTCTGTCATGTGCTGACCGTGCGGTATGTTGTTTCGAGGAGGTTCTTTTTAACCTTATTGGTTGTTTTTAGCATCCTAAGCAGCCTCTCTGGGCCTTTTCTCGTCGTTTTGACTCATACTAGTAATACTCTTTTACTGGCCGTTCCTTTTTGTACTGGGTTGCTTGTCGGCACGGGAGTCCCTAAGTCTAAGTCAACTTGTACTGCCAAGTGTGTTATGAGCCAAAAAAGACGAAAAAGGCCTAGAGAGCCTGCTATGTTGGCTAAGCTGTTTCAACCGCGAACTTAAAACGCTTACGCTTACCCGCGAACGAATCATGTAAAAATCTTAAAGGAATGACCTGTAGACCTCAAAGATGTTCCTGATGACCCATACACCTTTAAGATGCTTCCACCGTCTTGAGTCAGTGAACTTGAATACACCTGTGGCCCGGCTGTGGGACACCTTACCTGTCTTCTGCGACCGAGCGTGAAGATGTCACAAACATGACGGGTCTGGTTACAGCATTGATGTGTGCAAAAGAATCTGGAGGGGAGGTTTCTAACAAAAGATCTAGAGTCTATGACTTTTCGCTGTCCTTGGGTGTTGTTGACTGACGCATTTGCGACAATCTCTTCCAGTCCTCCCGGTCGAGTTGAGAAAGTTGGGAAAATCGGCCCAATAAAGGTTACATCTTTGCTACAAATTCATGACATCGCGAATATGTCTCCCTTGTGCGACTTCTGTGCTGTGCTACATAATTCTATCAATCGCGAATTGAAAACGCTGAGAAAAACCTCATTTTCCCTCCTTACGCGAAATGCACCCAACGCGAAAGAAAATGAGTTTACATTATTTTAGCTCGAGGTTTGATGAACCAGTTGATATTTCGGCAAAAATCTCTCATCATAGACAACTTACATACAGCCGTACTCAGGAACATTGTCGTCATATGCGGAATTCATCTGTCATCAACATTTTTGTCATATATATATATATATATATTTTAAATGTTGATGACAGATGAATTGAGCTCTACTTTAAATCTTTCCATTGAAAGATATTTTAGTCTTTAATCTTTTCAGTTTCAAAACACACTTTCGTCTGACGTTCGACGATAAGGTATGGGACTTCTTTGTGTTGGACTTCTTTCGACACCCTTCCATGAGCACAAGGCCTTTGTCTATCGGGGAAAACAAACGGCACTACCACCTGGCGATCTTCATTCGAAATGCACTACCTTTAAGATTTCGTTTTGGTTCCCTTATGATAATCATCAGAATAAAATAGTTTTTGTACCTAATTTGTTCCAAAAGACTGACACAAAAAAGAAGAAAACAAGAGTTCGTAGACCTCAGGCCTGCATGAAATGTATTGGGTTTCTGTAGACCTATTGTGTATTTTTGCCTTTTTGTCTGTGGTACGTGGTTGGAAAAATGAGCTTCTTACTGTGTTGGTTGTGCACCATGCAAAAGTCTGACTCTGAAATTCCATTTTCTGAATTTGTAAGTTTGGACAGGGATGAACATTACTTATTTTGGATTTCTTAAGTATGTAACCAACCACAGTACTTTGAAGTTGTTGAGACGCTACCTTTTTTTTGTCTCAGATGGCCCATGCACATGTAGTTACTCTGTCACATGATATACTAATATCTTCCTATTTCAATGTACTGACCTAATGCAGCTGCTAAGTCTCCTTGGTTTGTGTTCTTCCAATGATATTCATTAAAGATTTATTTCTGGGGTGTTATTCACTTGACATCGGAATGTTACTTGCATAATTTGACCAATGATACTTTTATAGTAGTTCCATAGACATTAGACAATATGAATAGTGGTAGCCCCCATGCAGCAGCAACAGTTAGTCCCCAGGGTGGTATGATATTTTCATTCAATCCATCCAACCCAAACCTAAATCTCCTGTAGTATCTAAGCCAAATTTAACAGCATAATTTACTATGAAAAATGTCCTTGTCAATCCCATTTATAGATGGCAAGCTGCTGGCAATGGAAGCTTTGAAAAGTTCAGAAGCTGTTGTAGTCAAAGCAAACACCCAGCAAACATCCCCGCAAACCAATGAGCAGTTGCTTAGAAGGGGAATTTCATCATATATTTGCCGCGACAAAATGCAACAAACGATACTGAATTTAAAACAGAACAAAGCTAAGCCTCCACCACTTAACCCTGCCTGTACCATAGATTAAGCAGGCCCAAAAACCAAGCGAATATGACTACCCCAAAACAACAAATTACCTGTATACAGTATGGAAATGGCATTACCAAAGAAACAAAAAGAAACACAGGACAAATCATACACATACCTTTCTCTTATGCCCACACTCTATACAGTTCTCCTCCACATTAGAAAATTGCATCTTCTTCTGTTTAAGTTCAAGTTCAACCATGATTGCCAACAGGGTAAAGGAACTTGTACCGGAACTTAAAACTCAGTACTATACAGCTCTAGAAACACCACAAAGAGTAATAAGCAAACTCCAATTATACCTGACCAACAGATATATAATCTTGTACACTCCCGTCATCTAAGTAACCTGATACATTGAAGGTGGCCCAGGCCAGATGATGGTTCTACACCCAACCATAATCTGTTTTTAAAACCAAGCAGATATTGGGAGGATGCCCCAACCACACAAAAACAGGGTCAACCTATACAGTATCAAGTTCAAGCACTAGGAGGCCCAAAATCAAACCTGACCACCAGGACACCACAAACAACTCACGTACCAAATGGCAATACAATGGCACCTTGCGTTCCGGAGATACAGCGCACGCCCCGTGCCCGCACAAAAGGTAACCTAAAATGTCAAGTTCAAGCACCAAGGGCACCAAAATCAAAATTGAGCATTATTCAGCCACCGCCGACACATGTGCCAAATATCATCGCGCCAGCACCAGCCGTTCAGAAGATATATAACTCCGGAAACACCCCTCCCGGACACAAAATTCGACCTGCCGGGTCAAGTTCAAACGCGACAAGGCCCAAAGTCAATCCTAGGCAACAGGCAACAACCCCCCACCCATGCACCAAAAATCGTCGCAATCGCGCGTATCGTTCCGGACACACAGCGCCAAAAGTGCCCAAAAAACACCAAAAATGCCACCTACAATGTCAAGTTCAAACGCCAGGAGGCCCAAAATCAAACCTGAGTGTTAGGCTACCACCCCCAACCCACGTACCAAAAATCGTCGTGCTCGCACCATCCGTTCACGAGATACAGCGCCCTACATCCCCGGCTACCGAAAAGTTTCCACCAGCATCAAAACCATACCTGCATACATGCAGGTAATAATGTGTGAGAGCTGATTTACATTTTGTTTAATTACAAACATGAATGATGATGAAGAAACCAATTGAAAGCAGTTGTATCTAACATTACATACACAATTATTTACACTTTATTATGGTCTTGAGTATCTTATGAATAGCTATGAAACACCACTTGTGTGATAGTAAATACATATGTACTAGTAATATATATATATATACACATGCAAGTAGTGTAACCTAATGATACTTCTCAAACATGAACTTAAACCATACAAATTATACATCTTGTAATTGTTTCTTATGTTACGTTTGTGACTACATGTGACAAATTTGTTTCAAATTGTTTATTCAAATGGAGACATTTTCAACAGGTTGTTTTGGAAGTAGACAAAAGTGAATGTATTTAAGTGATAACATGCTGATTAATTTTCACCATCAATACATGTGCATGGAATATACAAAAGTGTTCAGGGTCTGTACATTTCCATGGCAGTGTCAAGTTTGTTGTGTTATTTCAGTATCAATTCTTACAAACATGGTTTTCACTCACAGACATACATGTGTACATCATTCAAAGGGTCAGTTGGTCTTTATAATATCCAACATGGAATTGAATATGAGTCACCTGATTTGATATCCATACAGAAAGTCAAAAATTACATATACAGCTTTTCATGCATTGTAGTCTGACAATCTTCAATTTGTAGAATATTTTGGGTAGCAAAATGGGCCACTGCTTTAAGTGTTGCCAGTTCACAAGTTTTTATAGACAATGTCAATATGATAAAAAAATGAAGCTTGGCCGAAAGAGCTATAAATTTTCATGAATTGTACTAATCTAGACAACCCCTGAATTGGGAAAGTGTTTTGATTTTACTTCAATTGGTATACATGTGCATGTGTACCTGTATCTTGTACGCTTGTCAAATTAAAAGTACTGAAATTTTGTGAATATCACTGGTCTAAGAAGACCAAATACTCTATGTCCCCGGGATGGTCCTCTTGACAAGTTTGACTGTATATTAAGTTAAGGTCAAACAAGATACACTCATGATACTTATATACTGTGCATTCATTTACAGTGGTTTTATTTTACAGTAAGAAGGAAAAGGAGGTTTACATGGTGTTTTAACGTCACGGTTGAAACAGAAGAAATGCATTGGAAAACCATATCAACAGTTTCATGGTAAAGAGGTCACCACGAAAACTGCAAAAGCAAACCACTGCAAAAGTTTCAAAATTTACAGTAGATGGAAACACACATATTGTTAGACCTATTGCTACAACATTGACACAAAGCCTCATAGAGAATTGTTGATACAGATCTAGTCGCTAGATTCTGAGTCACTACTGTCTGAGTAGTTCCCAAGGAGACCCAACCCACTGGACTGAACACTACTCTGCACTCCTTCATTCCTGGTTCCCCCCTTCTGTCCATCCTGGCTGGAGCTTTCTTTCTCAACCTCCGAGTTGTTCTTTCCCTCCTGCGAAGGTTTTGAGGTAGGCGATGTCACTGTTGAGGATGGAATTTCCTTATGGCCCTGTTCATTGGTTGAAGACTGCTCCTGCTTGGTTGGTTTCTTGGCCTTGACCAATGAGGAGAGGGGTGACTTCTTGGCCTTGACAAATGAGGAGAGGGATGACTTCTTGACCAGGGAGCCGACACTCTTCTCCCATGTTTTGAGCTTCTTGGGTTCTGGTTCACTTGGTGCCTAAAGAAACAGCAGTAATTTTTTAATCTATAGATCAATGTCAAATCATAAAAGTTAAAGTAAACCCATTGTATTTTCTATAGACTACAGGCAACATACCAGTATTTACATGTACCTGTGTAATATGTTACAAAACATTGATGAAGGTTAGGCATCCTATGTTACAACAGGTTGTCAATTATATGAAAGGGTAGGAATTGTGCTCTGGCAGAATTCCTTGTACAAATCCTGACTGGCTTCTCTGCCAACAGAATCACCATCAGGATGCTAGGAATGTGTAAAGGTGGTCTGCCATTTATAAGCCTTTTTCAAGGTTTATAAAAAGTTTGTGAAAATCAAATATTCGCTTGTTCATTCATTTGTTCGTTCATTCGTCTGTTTGTTCATTCGTCTGTTTGTTCGTTCATTCATTCATATCTTTTTGGACTAACTTCTGCCAGCAGGTCTGTTGGTCTCTTGTTGGTGTTGATGCCGTTTGTTGTTTTTCTCCTGGTCTCATCATCACTGTCAGAGTCATCCTCCAACCTTCTCACTACGTACGCCTCACCCATGATCTCTCTGTGTGGGAGAAATATAAAACTATTAGTATTCAAACTGTTAACTCCAGTACATATTTTCTAAATATTTTCTGATAAACTAAAGAATAACGAATGTGGTGACTCTATTCGGTGGTTGTAGCAAATGACCAAGCCTCATGACACCATATACCCCCAGTGCTCGAAATCCTTTTTTTTTTAGCCAGGTTGCCCAGGCGGCAACTTGTGTCATAAGCAAGGTTGTGTCATCAACATTTCAGGTTGTCCCACTTCGAAGTTATTACTGTTTTCAAGTAAACTACTTATTAACCATCATCTTTTCCTCCAGTTATATGTAACTACTAATGTTTTATCTTAATATCAAGAAATAAATACAAAAGATTATGCATGTAGGTGGGGTAAAGGTGGTGTTCCAGCTGCAAAATTTCATGTTGCACACTGTCCTACTTGGGTTTAAAACCAAGCAAAATGTTGCTGCGTTTGCAAGTGGGTATTTCAAGCACTTTACACCTCTGATCATGAGTGGGTCTGGGTCATTAACCCTTTATTGAATGAACATTGAACATTTGTGCAAATTTCTTGATTCTTGTTGCCAGGTAATCAAGTTAAGGGGAAATTACAGTGAACATCAGGTTTGGAGCTTTAAAATGTGCTCCCCCACACTTGAACTATGTACCTAAAAAATTTTAGGTACAGGTACAGGTACACTAGTTTAGGTACAGGTCCAGTAAAAGTCAATCTTCAATAAGGATAGAAGCATGTATCTGTATGTGTAACGTTGTCATTTCTGTATTTTATGTACAGGAAGACTAGCAATGTACATTGTTTGTATCTCTGCTAATGGACGAATAAAGCCTCTAAAGCCTCATGTTCTGGTATTTTGGACCTGTACCTAATTCATTGTACCTGTATTACATCTCTACAGCCCAATCTGACCTGACTTGTCTCTCCTCCTCCTCCTCCTGCAGTCTCCTCCTCTCCTCGGCAGACTGGGCGTTCTGCTGCAGCATGGCCTCGAAGTCCACCTTAGCCTGGCGCTGGTTCAGGTCCCGCAGCTCCTCCAGGTTCTCCAGGATGTCCATCTCGTACTTGGAGTCCTTGGTTCGATTCTCAAGTACCTACAGCAGTGGGGTACCAAGATTGTGAATGGAAATAGGGGGCCATGTTAGACAATACCAGAGACTGTGATTGTAAATGTCCTTGGTTCGGTTCCTACAGCAGTGGGGTACCAAGTCAGACACTGTGTATTTTTTTATGGGTTTGTTTAGAACAAGGCCATTTGACTACTTTTAGACAAATTGAACTAACTTGATGGGTGGTGAAAATAATATTATGCAAGGAGATAGTGTTGAACATTGGTTTTGAAGGATATTGTATAAAATAGAGGGAAATAGTTGTCATCCAGAGAGTTCTATAAGAGTTCTATGTGAACGTAAAATCTAAACTAAACTTGACAACATGGAAAGACACATAAACTTGGCAACATAGAAAGACACAAACAGATATCTTTTTGTTGTTGTGAACATAATATTTTTTCGGAAGGACCAACCAATTTTTAAAAAACATTTCTAAATTGTCTCAATGTTGCAGCAGATAATCTACAATTACATATTTTAAGCCTTATCAATATTATACAAATATTATGAAAAATATCAAATCAGACACAAATCAGCCAATAACATTTGGTCTATCATTTCTTTCTCACAAATTTCCAATATTATTAGTGCAGACACTATGTGATGTATCAGGTGCCTGTGTGACCTCTGACCTTCATGGGATTGTTGAGCTCCTCCTCCTCCCGTTCCTTCTGAGCGCGTTCCTCCTCCTTCTCCACCATCTCCATGGCCTGGAAGTTCCGCGTGGCGCCCTGCTCAACTACGTAGTCCGTGCTCTCTGGGTCTGTCTGGAAGGGACAGAAAATGATATTGAAGATGAACCAGTTCAGCTCATTAAAAATCAACTCTTCCACTGAAAGAAAAGACAGACACTAGTACTATAAATGCAGAAATGTTCGTGATGGATTAATGTTTGCAGTTTTCGCAGTGTCCACTTCACCGCGAACTTAAAACCACCGCAAACATTTTCCTATTATTGTATTAGACTGCAGTCTATGGTGTTACCGCAAACTTAAATCCACCGTGAAAAGTTCTTTTCCCTGCTTCCGCAACATTAAATCCCCGTGAACTTAAATGCATTTACAGTACCTCGAGTGCATTTTTTTCACCCGAAAGTCTACCCCATCTTGTGGACCTTCAAAACGTTGACTACCCAAAGTTACTAAAAGTCAACTTTCTTCTTCTTTCTTAGAAGACACTAAAAGTCGATAAATGTCATTTAGATATCACAAATTCATCGTCTGATTGATTTTCCTTCTGTGTGACGAGAGTTTTACAGAAACAGGTACACTAGATGTTTAGCTAGTTTACAAGTACAGGTCTAACGGACAGTGTCAATAGGATGGTAGAACGCTAACAGGGGTGGGACTTGTACGTCATCTTGAACTAGTTGAGTTTTCAAGTGGGTGCTGTTCTTGTCATCTTGAAGTACAGACATGTGTCTCGTTCTTCCGGTGGGTCTTATTGTAACACCGGTTCCTGGCCGTAAGACTAAGAGTGCATGTACCCACCCTGAAGGAGATAAAATGAAAATTTCTGTAAACTAGATGTTTAGGTTTGCATCTGCAATTCTGCACCTACATGTAAACTATCCTACAAGTACAGGTTAACTGCCATAAATATAGAATACAACACGGTGTATTCCGTATCACCCGAGGTACCAGACCGTGGGTGATGCGGAATACACCGTGTTGTATTTTATTTATGTCATACCCACCTGAGAAAACCTATGTTTTGATGCGAAATGTGCCAGAAGTTGAACAAATTTGGTGCCCTCGAACAAAAAGTGTTACAACATGCAATGTTCCAACGTCCAAATCAGGTATTCCAATTGCCAACCATGTCGCACTTTGCCTGCTCAAAATAGTTTGATTTACTCAAAGGAAGCCTGTGTGATACAAACTTCGAGCCTGTGTGATACGGGAAGTTATCACATGGTCCACAACACCCGTATCGAACGTTTTCGCATCACAGGTATGACATAAGTGTGCATATACCCACCCTGAAGGAGATCTCTGCACAGCACCTGGGACACTTGATGTAGAACCTGAAGATGCGCAGTCCCAGGTACGTCATGTTCTGTACCGTCTCCTTCCTGGCATTGAACTTCTTCCCTTTGTAGATGTACTCTCCACAGGTCTGACATCTAGAAAAAATCAAACAAAGCAATCACTACTGAATTACTCTTTAATATTGAAGAGTGGCCTAAATTGGAACTGGACGTTCCTACCCACGCCTGAAGAACTCTACTCTACTCTACTCTACTACTTCTGGTATTTGGCAGTTACTAGTACTATATCACACAGGTAAACTCACTTCATAGGCCATGTGAGAATTTGGTGGAACGCACTAACATGTCCGCAGTCTGGGACTTGCCTCAGCTTATCCATAAACGCTAACATCGTGCTGTTTTCACCAGTATCTTAATGAGAAATTTAACAACACTTTGACATAAATCACTACCTGTTACCATTTTGAGAACTTATTCTATGTTGCCTTAAATTGCATAAGTCACTAGTGCTGATTCTAATAATCCAATGTGTATTATTTGGTTTAAGATGAAGCAATCATCCTATGTTTAAGTGAAGTGTGATGTCATTGTGTTTTCTGTTTCTATAGCTAATAGAATAAAAGACTTTACAATACATGTATTAGCCCATAGCTCCCATACTGTAATTGTAAATCCTTCTTTTTCAAGGGTCTTTATTTCACTTTTAGTGTTGGTGGGAAAAGGATGTTTCTTCTAGATCTGTGTTCAAACTATTAAAGTTTGCAGTGAAAACAGTTCTGCAATACACTTGAAGTGGATACAAAACACAGTTTTTTTTTGTTTTTTTTTTGTTTATTTTGAAACACCTGGGTAGCCTATTCAGTGCATAATACACTGGTTTTCGATAGGGCCCAGTATCACATATACATACATGGAAAAAAAAAAACAGCTTACAGAGAGAAAAGTAGACATACACGTCAGAACATATAAGTACAACTGAAACATGAAAGACAGATAAATCAAAATCATAATCCGAACCAAGGTCAACACATGTAGTGATGTGGTGACACGATTTGAAGTTTTAATTTAAAAGATCAATGCAGCTTTGCCATCCCTTTGATTTCAGCTAAGCACACTACGTACATGATTACCATCAAAACTTTAAGTTGCTTTAAAGGTAAGGCTATGATTCGAGCAAATTTACTCCCTCAAGCATTATGTCCTGCGAGCTGCCTTGCTCAGTATCCCATAGATGTAGATAATGTAAAAGCGGTAGTGCCGACATACCTCATATTACACGGTGCCATGAGTCGAACCACATACTGTCTCTCCTTGGGAAGTTTGAGCTTGGGGAGCTTCGATGGATCGAAGTCTGGAGGGTAGTATTTCTGCAGGAAAGGGGAAATCACTTTATTCATATACATGTACTTGCCTTATTCATCCACATTGAGTATATCAGACAGAACAATTAAGTTAGAAGACCGATTTGATGTATCATTAAATATAATTGAATGATTAAACAGAACAAGACATGTTACATATCATTTCAGTCATAACTACATTTTCCATCCATTCAAGGCTCACACAAGCATGTTATTTTCACATTCTTCTTATTATTCTGTAGTGAAGCGTAGAGAAACTTCATGCTATTATATATAAATCATGAACAATCACTTGAACAACTGAAATGAAAGTAAAAAGATTTCTTTAAATTATTTTGCCCCCCTCCCCCATAAATTATTTTCTCTACTTCCTTTTTTAATAGCTAGTATACTAGAATCATTCCTCGCCATTTAAACAACTTACAAAGCGAACGTTTGTTACTTACGTTCAGCACTTTCCTCTCAGACATCTTGTGTCTTCTGTATCAGCCCTGGTGGGGGGAAAACAGAGGATAAAACGCGACAAAAGCAACAGAACCAACAAAACGCGCAGTGTTCGTCGCTTTCAAATTCCCACAATCCACTGCGCATATGCAGTAATTTCTTTTTGCCGACAGGAGGCGCGCTTGACACGTGGACGAAACTTGAACATTGTTTATTCATGAATGCTCGAATCGGCCTGCAGGCCGCTTTTGAGTGAGTAGGTTAGGGTCAGACCTTGGTGTCAGACAAAGTATATAGCAGAGGTACAGTTTACATCATTCAAAGTCCTAATGAGTCTTTTAAGTCTTTATACACAATTTTTACATGGTAGAAAACACATATAGTGAGAGCTGCAGCTGTGATTCGAGTCCTTTCATTTTGTTCGTTCCTGATACTTAAGAGTCTCTTAAAGTTAAAGTAAGCCAGAATTGGGCCTGCCCATATGTCTGGTGGTAGGCTGTTCCAGATGTTGGGTCCATGGTAGGCGATGACTCTTCTTCAAAACTTTTTTTCAGCAAACTTGGAAGCATCCAGCGTATTCTAACGCTAATTGACTTTGCTGGAAGTTTTGAAGAAATCATGCAAATGAGTAGCCTGGGTACCATCGACGGATAGTAGTTCACTCCGACGTTTATTATACACTATAAACAGTCGCTTGTAGCTCCGCCTTTTCTTATAAACTATATACAGTCACTTCTCTGCTGTTCTAGCAGAAGCGAACATAGGAGCGCACTTCTACCCAGATGGTACCCAGGCAAGCAAATGAGGTAAATCAAAGCAAAATGGGGCAATACCATGAATGGTTTGAAACTGAGTGAGTGAGTGAGTGAGTGAGTGAGTGAGTGAGTGAGTGAGTGAGTGAGTGAGTGAGTGAGTGAGTGAGTGAGTGAGTGAGTGAGTGAGTGAGTGAGTGAGTGAGTGAGTGAGTGAGTGTGAGTGAGTGAGTGAGTGAGTGAGTGAGTGAGTGTGAGTGAGTGAGTGAGTACTGGATAAGAACAGTGCCTGTTTTGATAAATGATTTCTGGCATTAAGGCAAACAATCGAGAATTTGATGGTGTTGAATCAAATCTCTGTTACTAAATCCATTTTGCGAAGTTTATCCTTTACTGTACTGAAGCGACCCTGTGTGGTTGTAATGATCATTGCAGCACCTCTTTTGCGTCAGTGACCGTGAAAACGTCTATTTATTCTGGTTTAAGAAAAGCCGAAACACAAATACAAGTATCAGCACGTCATAGGCACCGCTCCTTTTCAAATTTGTAAATAAAATGGAAAATAGCACACAAACCCATTGTTGCCGTGCACTATAAGTCTGTGACACGCATCATGGTGACTATCATACTTCGCGCACGTGATTTTGATACAGTTGCGTTAGCTTCTCACTGACGTATACTATACCTGTACCTTAGTATGTGTTATAAATAGAGACCATAGAACGGTGAAACCCAAGCGGAGCAACTCAACACTAGAAACAGTAGCCATGTGACGTCAGGTGTATTTTGGCGCGGAGTGGTTCAAGTAAACAAAGGGAGGGGTGGTAAGGGTGGGTGGATACCAAATCTCCCAAGAAAGATAATTGAGAGGGAAGGTCGCACAATGTATATCGCGTAAGTTTTCCATCTGTCCCGTGCAAAGCAGTAACGCTAAGTATCCTATGGTGTTGCGAAAGATTAAGACAATGCTAGGCTCTGCCTATAGCCCCTTGTCATCGTATCCTATTTGATTTACGAGGCCCCTCAAAAATATTTGAGGGTCTGCATGGGGGGGTCTTGGTAACGCTTAACGGTGAATTCAGGAGGTCCGGTAACGCTTAACGATAAATTCAGGAGGCCCGGTAACGCTTAACGGTAAATTCAGAATGAGTTACAAAGCATAACATTAACATTGACGTGCATTCCTATTCATACAACGCTAGAGTAGTTATATCAATGGGTGAAAATATCCGACTAATGACATTGTGAGAAGCAAAAGGTGCCCAGAACCCGGAGGAATGGGGATGATTGAACCCTGGGCTATGCGTCGTAGTATTGGGG
>NC_049997.1:13793532-13799797 GCF_000003815.2 Branchiostoma floridae
CCACCATATACACCTCGGGCCGGGGCATTAACCCTTTAGTATCAAACTCCGGTGCCCGTCTGACTCCCTTAGCCGGCTACACTCCTTGGCCAGCTTTGATACTATCTTATGGCACCGCAGGACCTACGGGAAGTTTGATACTATACATTATACACCGTGGATCTGGTTGGAGATTAGTACTGGAAGTCAAATGTGTACAAGTGGCTACCTTTGCATATAAAGACCATGGCCAATGTGACCACTTTCTGTTGGTCCTTTAGTCTACTAGTATAATTTTTCCCACTGACACAAATTACATTCCCACTGTACATAGTGGCCACCTGTCCATATAGACCAGATTTTAACGTTTCCCTTGGTGGTTTTCTTGCGCAGTTTCGAAATCCTCTTGACGGATAGAGTTCACATACAATGTTCCAAACACACACTTTAATAGACTGATTTATTTCGCCCATAAAAGTAACCAAGTGCCAAATCTCGAACAGGCCACATCTCTATCCACCGTGAGAGGCAATAAAACGTGGATCAATTGCGCCACCGTTAAATCACGGCAGGCCATCGCTCTGAGGTGGTTGGCACAATTTGGGGTTTGTTTTCCGGGTAACGGTTATTCGTGAGTGCCGGGATAAATCACCCCGTGGAGAGAGATATCTCGCGCCATTTGTGGGAAAGTGGACCACGGCAGGATTGTATCCGACTCTTTGTTTTAGGCCACGCTAGACTGATAACTTGGATTTCACATTTTACTAGAGCAAAATAAAGATATCATGACATAACAAATGAACAAAACAGGAAGAATTTGATTCAAATCAAGATGATATTTTTGGTAGTGTACATTGTATGTATGTTTGTAATTGAGCAGTATGACTCATGAAGCTGAGATTGTTATGAAATTTGATTTGTGGTTAGATCTCCTCCATCAAAGAAATGATGAGATTTCATACCACCTGGTGAATTTCCTTGGTACTGCAGCAGAACTTTTTCCATTTCATGATTCGAACAAGTTAAGCTAACAGTTAATAGTGTAGTACAGTGAAATCATGTGGCTTAATTGGCAGCGCTTTGGGTTCAGGTCTCGAGTTCGAAACTTGCGATGTCACAGATCTTGTGCCCTTGGGGAAGGCACTTTATATGAATTTCCTCACTTCACTCAGGTGAAAAATAAGTATCTAAGTTCGGCTAGGGCCATCCCACGGATAGAACGTTAAATGGAGGTCCCGTGTTCTAGAACCAAACCAAAATTTTCATTTCAAACTGATCTAAAAAGCTGAAAAAAGGTTGTACAATTTTACTAGATGTTCCATCCTATTTTTGCATGTTATTAGCTTTCCGTAACAGTCACCACACCCATTTTACCTTCACAACACAATGGACACTCATTTTTCTAAAATTTCCCAATGACTGCCCCGCAGTGGGTACTCTCCTTGGGTGGCGGTGGGTCCACTTTTTCCTGCCGCCATCTCACTTGGGGTCCAATTATTGATGACACGGGCCAGCTGTGCGCTTCTGTACGCAAAACCGTGGGAGTGTCACGCAATTCGACTTGCCCCAAAGTTTTGAATAACAGCAAAAGTGTTCTTCTTACACTGCAGTCATAGCTTCCTACTCTTCTCATGATGTAAACAACACTAGCATATAAGATTTTGCTGTAAACACAAAGTCATGATTGTACATTTATACATGTCAGGATAGAGATTGTCCTTTGGCAGAATCTGCATTTCTATAGGTACAAGTTATGTCGTGATAGGATTAGGAGTCTCTATCAACAGACAGGTATATAAGGGGACCATGATATGAGGAATAGCACGACGTGAGGTTTCTCTTCACACGAGGGTCAACACGAAACGTGCCATTGCTCGCGTTCCGCTATCTTTGCACGCTCGCCCCAGGTAAAGGCCCATTACGTGCGCTTCTTCAATTTTAGCGATGTTCGCACGTAGCCGTGGCTGGGCACTCACGGCTATATTTTCTCGCCCCGGATGAAGACAATCCAGCCCCATTACGTGCGTTTCTTCAATTTTAGTCGTGTTTGCACGGAGTTCTGGCCGGGGTAACACGGCTAATATGGCTTTATTTCCGCCCCGGCAGACTCGGCACTCAATGCGGACCCATTACGTGCGGTTTCTTTTTTTTTTTCAATTTTAGCGGTGTCTGCATGTAGCCATGCCAGGCAACACGGCTACTAGTATATTTTCCCCGACTCGGCACTCAATCCAGACCCCTTACGTGCGCTTCTTCAATTTTAGCGGTGTCTGCACGGAGCCAGGCCCGGCAACACGGTTATTTTCTCGCCCGCCCCGCCAGACTCGGCTCTCAAACCAGACCCATTACGTGCGCTTCTTCAATTTTAGCGGTGTTTGCACGGAGCCAGGCCCGGCAACACGGCTATTTTCCCGCCCGCCCCGCCAGACTCGGCTCTCAAACCAGACCCATTACGTGCGCTTCTTCAATTTTAGCGGTGTTTGCACGGAGCCAGGCCCGGCAACACGGTTATTTTCTCGCCCGCCCCGCCAGACTCGGCTCTCAAACCAGACCCATTACGTGCGCTTCTTCAATTTTAGCGGTGTCTGCACGGAGCCAGGCCCGGCAACACGGTTATTTTCCCGCCCGCCCCGCCAGACTCGGCTCTCAAACCAGGCCCATTTATACGTGCGCTTCTTCAATTTTAGCGGTGTCTGCACGGAGCCAGGCCCGGCAACACGGCTATTTTCCCGCCCCGCCAGACTCGGCTCTCAAACCAGGCGCTAGGCCCATTACGTGCGCTTCTTCAATTTTAGCGGTGTTTGCACGGAGCCAGGCCCGGCAACACGGTTATTTTCTCGCCCGCCCCGCCAGACTCGGCTCTCAAACCAGACCCATTACGTGCGCTTCTTCAATTTTAGCGGTGTCTGCACGGAGCCAGGCCCGGCAACACGGTTATTTTCTCGCCCGCCCCGCCAGACTCGGCTCTCAAACCAGACCCATTACGTGCGCTTCTTCAATTTTAGCGGTGTTTGCACGGAGCCAGGCCCGGCAACACGGCTTTATTTTCCCTCTCTGAGAGCGTGAAGACTCGGCACTCAATCTCGGGGGAAGTGAAATTTGACTTGAAACTGACTATACCCAAGCTCCTGTATGGCTCGTATTTGACCAAGGAGGTTAAAATGCTTGATTTAACCAAGCATAGTGGACCAATATCCAAGCCATGGCGGAGAAGGCACGCCGGTAAATGTTATCATTGCGACGTGAAATCATAAACAAAGATCGACACCATTTTGTTTCCTTGTAGAATTATCGCACTTAACACATTTTCTTTCCGTTTATTATTATTTCACGTTTATATTCAGTATCTTGCCGGTACTCGATTCTGTTAGTGTATCGACATTGTAGTCAAAGATTTTGTAGCATGTAATCTTGTTTAAAACTGCTTGTAAGGACTCTCCGTAGTGCCCAGGGTGTTTCATTTCTGATAAAATATCTCATAATTTACTTCATACAGTTAAATATCGGTAGATAAACTGTTGTTTGTGGAACTTGATACGAAAAGTAACGCTTTTGTAGCTATATATCCAGATATTTTCAAAGTACATATTATTTTCCCACAACACGCAAAATTGATTGATGATCTCTCTTTGTCACGAGCCCGAGGCATGATCAAAGGCTGCCGCGGGCTGCGCGGGAAAACTTGAATGCAGCGAACTTGTTCAACTAGAAATTCTCACGCTTACGGTGCACGAAATCAAAATATGTGGGGCTTATATCTGATCTCACTCAACAATCGGAGACGAATTCAGCGCTCAACGCGCATGTTACAAGCTAATTCTTTCTGGATACAGCTTTTTTTGTCCGGCGATTGAAATGGGCTACGAATTCGAAGGTTTGTTGTGTGGTTCACTTCTGTAAACAAAGGTGACGCCATGTAAATAATGAATTTTATTACAAATGGCTTTGATATGTGCGATTGTTACAACTCCTAGGTAATTACAGCTTAGTCCATGTACTGCGTATATTATGGTTCATCAACACATTTCGATCTCAAATAAAATCTTCATTCACAGATCTTCATTAAAAAACGCCGCCATTTCTGCTGACTGCAAGTGTACTGTGCTGTCGCAGTTTTCCCCGAGTTTACCTGAATTGTTCTGCCAGACTTGTGCGTACCGTACCGTATTACAGTACTAGCATTTACTATACAGTGTTTTCGATATCGTAAATCCTTTTAATTGAGGCGCACATGTGTGTTAAAATGTAGACCCTATTAAAGTATGAAATTGTAAACATGATTACGATCGTAAAGCTGTTATTAAAGTCCAAGAATAAAACTGAAGTACATGTTTGTATTATTGGGCAAGCGACATTTATCGTGTAGTACGGAGATGTCTTGTTTACAATCGATAATCCTGGAGTATTTTGTGACGCTTCTTCTCGGTTAACCTGGAATCCAGTCTACTACTGGCTCGGCCTACCGTAGTTAGTTTAGGCTCTCTACGGGGCCAGTGTAGCTTTCAGCCGCCGGGGTAATCATTCACACCCGGTAGGATTTTCACGCGGTTAGACTTGGCCCAGTGGGAGTTGATTGCCGGCCAGCAGTTTTTTTATTAATTTTAATTAAGCTATTAATTAACTCCCATTGGGCAAAATCCTACCGGGGAAAATGCTACCGGGTGTGAATGATTACACTGGCGGCTTAGAGCTGCACTGACCCCGTAGAGAGTCTACACTAACTACGGTAGGCCGAGCCACAACTTGACTGGATTCCAGGTTACTTCTCGGTGTACGTCGCCGGCAAATGGCGTGCTTGGTGTGCTCACGAGATATCATGATTTTCTTCGTCAATGTTCAGTGACAAGCTTCGTATTTGCTTACAAGGAGGAAAGACGACTCAAAGTCGGAAAGAGTAATGAAACACAATTTCTGATAAAGCATCTCATAATTGACTTTATCCCGTTTAAACTCAGTAGATAAACTGTTGTTTGCGAAACTTGACAAGGAAAGTCACGTTTTGTGGCTATATATGTCAGTGTTAGTTTATCCAGATATTTTCAAACTACAAATAATTTTTCCACAACATGCGAGAATGGTCCTTCCCAGACACCATGGCGCCACCGCTTTGTCGCGAGCCCGAGGCGGCATGACCAAAGGCGGCCGCGGGCTGTGCGGGAAACTTGAATGTAGCAGACTTCTTACGGTTACGGTGCACGAAATAACACTAACAGAATATGTGGGGCTTGTATCTAATCTCATTCAGCAATCGCAGACGAATTCAGCGATAAACACATGTTACAAGGTAATTCTTACTGGATATAACGTTTTTGGTTCGGCGATTGAAATGGACTACGAAGTTTTATTAAAACAATGGTTAAAAGAAGGAAAAGTCTGGGAAGTGTGGTTTGATCAAACGGCTGGATTCCTCTGACAAATTAAATCTACGCTCAGCTATATATAGTGTTATTTCATTTCAACCTACATGTAAAACCCTACCGTTTTTTAAGGTGTTGTCAACTACCTTTGAGATGGATAATGAGTTTCTGTTTGTTTTCTCTCCAATACGCAGGTACAATATATCGAAGCTCAGTGGTTTGAAGTGTCGGAGCAGGAGGTTAATTACAAGTATAGCCTCCTTGGTCGAAGGAAGAACAGTCTGCCAGCAGTTGTGTTGTTCTGAAGTGTGTGCATGTATCTGTGTGTGTCGTTCAGTTCTATATATACGTGTGTGTGTGTGTGTCGTTCAGTTCTGTTGACGATATTTTGTTAATCCTAACACTACGTTCGTTTATCCTAACCTTCTGGTTTCAACTAAGTAAGACGCATTTTGTATATAGAGTAGTTTATACAATAGATCATATACAGTAACAATATTGAATAGACTTTTATAGTATATAGATTGTAATATCGCTCCTGCACAAGAACAAGAATGCCTGAAGCTTGTGTATAATAATTGCCAATACTTCCAAATAATTCAATACTGCTAACGCGGGGGGTGGGGGTGGTAAATGTTTGTTTCTTTTATTTTGTCACGAAACAGACAAAAGCCAAAGATTGTAATACACATCTGTGTCTAGAACGTCACGTCCCGGACTCTGGTGCACACTCTATTGTTCACACCTCGCTGTGACTTGAATGTCCAAAATGTCCTGCAACACATCAGCGCTAACTATTACTAAAAAACGACAGTACAGTCTGACCGTCGGGTCGTGAAAGACACTACACTATAGACGTCTTCATTCATTCATCATTATCACCTATCAACTTACCTTTTGTTATATGTAAGTAGGTCGGTGTGAACTGT
>NC_049997.1:13800195-13805533 GCF_000003815.2 Branchiostoma floridae
TTACCATACCCCCCTTCTAGGCTTTCCTTACTAACGATTACATTGGATCCATTCCAAAATATACGACGTACGGAATAAACAAGATACGGTAAATTACTAGTATAAAGATAAGCGCCCAAAGAAAAAACAACCATCCATGAAAGCTGCTTGTCAGTATAACAATAGAACAGCTTTACTTGGAAACAACAGCTTGAAACAAAAACAATGGGAAAATTACCTTGGGTAGATTTGTGTTGAGTTTGTGTTCAAGAAAAGCTCTTTGGTTCAAAATGACATTTTTTTAAAAGAATTTGTTTTCATTTCTTGTTTATTAAAAGTTATTTGTGTTGGCGCTGGCTCTTTGCGTAAATTAACATTACTTCTAGTACGTATTACATGTACATGTATTTCTGACACGTCTAAAAACTGTTTTAGGCTGTTTTTTTATTAACAACACCTGTGCATATACTAGTACATGTACAGTACGTCACGACATACTAGTGTCGTTACTTTTGAAGCATCAAAGGTAAGTGTATACCATGGTCATAATTCGTCAGCAACTACTTCCAGCCGGGCCGCTATTTCAAACGTCGGAAACACGGTACGTTGATAATTTAATATATAGAAATTTACAAGTAAACTGATACATTTGAAATGAGACATATTGGAAAGCAAATGGATCATGAATGTAAAGTCCTTTCCAAATTCTCTGATCGTGTCTCCACCGACAGGAGCAAGTTGGAAATAGAACACATCGTACTTCATTCAAATCAGCCAGATAGACATTGATTTGCATGCCATGGAGAACGTTGCCGATGCAAATACTTAATACATTATACAATGGTGTTCATCACTCGTCGGCAACACGGTACGTTGATGATTTAATAGAAATTCATAAGTAAATTGATACAAATTTGAAAATTGAGACATGTTTGAAAACAAATGGATCATGAATGTTTTAAGTCCTTTCCGAATTCTCCGATCGTTTCTCCCCCGACATGAACATGCACAGCACGAAAACGAATATTTAAGCATACTTTCCGAGATACTTAAATGTAGCCTAAAGGTGGGAAAATATTTCCGCAGAGTTTACGGTATCGTAAAGACCACGGAAACCATGGTTTTACATTTCCGTAACCTTTCCGTATTCGTTAAGGCAGATTAAATAATGTAATATCTTTACATAACCTTTAAGCATCCTTATATGCGCCGTATATGAAACGGGTATTGCTTTGTACAGAAAACATCTACAGGCTTTGAACCGACCCTACGTTCACATACAATCAGTTAACCTTCGCCTTTTTTTTATTTTCGTGGTTCTCTAAGGTGGAAATTACCAATAGGAGATGATATATTTTCATTGCCCTTCCGTTACAATTGATCTCATTTTACATACTCTTATCAGTATAGGTCTATGGAGACCTCCCCCTTTTATGTATAGGTATGGTAGCGTTTATTTCTAAGAAGAGGCATTGCTTTTACCAAATTAAGAGTATTTTCCGCTCAATATACCACATGCGCCGTTCAATAAAGCAGGGGCTTCAAATGAATAGCTCCTGCTGTGTTTGCGTGTTTAGTTTAACCAAGAAAAGTAAATATCCTGTGTGAAAGCTACATATAACAGATACAATCTTTCCGATATCTTTCCGTTACATTTGAGCTGACTTTACATAAAAGGGGGGAGGTTTAAGCAAACCTCCCCCCTTTTATGTATAGGCGGAAAAAAGATGTCGGAAAGGTAGCGTTAATCATTACTTGAAGAAGAGGCATTGCTTTTACCAAATTAAGAGTATTTTCCGCTCAATATACCACATGCGCCGTTCACTTAAGCAGCGGCTTCAAATGAATAGTGTTTGCGTGTTAAGTTTAACCAAGAAAAGCAAATCTCCTTTGTGAAAGTTACATATAACAGATACAATCTTTCCGATGTCTTTCCGTTACATTTGAGCTGACTTTACATAAAAGGGGGGAGGTTTAAGCAAACCTCCCCCCTTTTATGTATAGGTGGAAAAAAGGTGTCGGAAAGGTAGCGTTAATCATTACTTGAAGAAGAGGCATTACTTTTACCAAATTAAGAGTATTTTCCGCTCAATATACCACATGCGTCGCTTACTAAAGCAGCGGCTTCAAATGAATAGCTCCTGCTGTGTTTGCGTGTTAAGTTGAACAAAGAAAAGCAAATCTCGTCCTGTGTGAAAGCTACATATAAAAGATACAATCTTTCCGATGTCTTTCCGTTACATTTGAGCTGACTTTACATAAAAGGGGGGAAGTTTAAGCAAACCTCCCCCCTTTTATGTATAGGTGGAAAAAAGATGTCGGAAAGGTAGCGTTAATTATTATTTGAAGAAGAGGCATTGCTTTTACCAAATTAAGAGTATTTTCCGCTCAATATACCACATGCGCCGTTCACTAAAGCAGCGGCTTTAAATGAATAGTGTTTGCGTGTTAAGTTTAACCAAGAAAAGTAAATCTCCTTTGTGAAAGCTACATATAACAGATACAATCTTTCCGATGTCTTTCCGTTACATTTGAGCTGACTTTACATAAAAGGGGGGAGGTTTAAGCAAACCTCCCCCCTTTTATGTATAGGTGGAAAAAAGATGTCGGAAAGGTAGCGTTAATCATTATTTGAAGAAGAGGCATTATTTTCCGCTCAATATACCACATGCGCCCTCACTAACGCAGCAGCTTCGCCTGAATAGCCCCTGCTGTGTTAACGCGTTGAGTTTAACCAAGATAAGCAACATTTGCTCCTGGTTAAAACTTACATATAGCAGATACAATTTTTGGAATGTATAGGTGCAAACGGAAAGGTAGCGTTAATTATTATTCTTAAAAGAGGCATTGCTTTTACCAAATTACGAGTATTTTCCACTCAATATACCACATGCGCCTCTCACTAAAGTAGCGACCTCGCCTGAATAACTCATTCTGTGTTAGCGTGTTTGACGAAACCAGGAAAATCAAAATATCCTCATGGAACATATGGTATCTTTCCAATGTCTTTACGTTACCATTGAGCTCACTTTACACAAAAAGATGCTATGTACAGGTGCAAGAAAGATGTCGGAAAGGTAGCGTTTATTTTTTCCAGTAGTATCGTATGTTACCGATATCGTTCCGTTACCTTTGCCTTTGAGCTTACTTTTCAGAAAACTCTCTGAACTTTCTTTACAGAGGTGGAGATTGATAGTTACAGAAAAAGATGTTGGAGAGGTAGCGTTGAAAGCAAGGAAATTAAATATTTAACCTCCTTGTTGAAAGGAAACAACAGTCGCCGGGAGGACTGGGTACATGCCCCCGAAGATTGGTGGTCATAATTACGGCATGTTCCCGTTCAGGGTAAGAGGACTAGTACTGGGCGGCCTGTGCAGTATGTCGCTCGCGGGTGGCTGTGCCTTGCAGCTTGGCATCCCGACGACATAGCGTCCTCACTACGCGGTAACGTATCATGGGAATATAGCGGGTTTGCTGTTTATATAATTGTACAAAAAAAACTTTCTTATCATCTGGAAGAACATTTATTATCTACAAGCAATAATCACGTTCTCCCAGAAAGGCTGGTATTTTCTAGTGTGGTAACAGTTGTGTTTAGCTTAACATTGGCTAAACAGCGTACAAAGGGGATGGTGTTTTTCAAATTCAAATTTATTCGCCGTCAACTATGAATAACGAACAACGCGGCATTGAATTTCTAATTAGCAGCTCCCAGAAGAGGCCAGTCATGTGATAGGGCGTTATCCAATGACAGACAAAGGTGGGTTTTTTAAACCTAACGAATATACCATAATTTATAGAAGAAACCAGTTTGCAGGGCGTCTGTTTCGGGACAAGTCAAGAAGGAGCCTTGGATCCGTTTCAACACACGGATTATCGGCGTGGCTTTGCCGCAAATGGATTCGAACGGAACTACAGGACGGAACGGACATAACCATAGGACACTCAAGGCTTGCCAGAAACGGAGTATGTTGGAGAGTCTTCAAAGGGGCACAACTCAGGGTGAATTCAAGACTGTGTCATCTTGACCAGCATAAGCTGGCGGAGATATGGAGAGCACGGCCTGTTCATCACAAAACAGTACCCGTCTTCGGGAATCTCAGCGGATTTTTCCTAATGTGATGGCCAGATGGAACTATGCTGCTTGAAATGATGTCTTTCCAGGCGTATCGCCCGACACTGGACTCCAAATTGTGGACTTAAATGTAGCGGAGATTCGTGCATGGATATTGTACACCGATTGTTCCCTCGGTCGACCAATCCAAGTCCACAATTGGACTCACAAGATAGTTTAGACGGCAAAGCCATAGATACCGGTGTAGGTATGATTCACACCAAATAAGACACGCATACCCGATGCAAAAGTTCCAATTTAAGCCACACAAAACACATAAAGCCTACATAAAGATGCGGAAAGGTTTAAACTTACGCCGCCTTTACTAAAAATAAATGACAACTATAGTCCAAGGAAAGATCACGGAAAGCGTTCGGATAAGTACGTTTCTGCACTTCTTCGCGTGCCTTTCAGGGTGTGTAAACGACACATAAACGTGGGGAAATCGTGACGGAAATCGACTGTAAATGTGGTCAAAAGATCACGGAAAGGTCTTAAGAAACGCGTGCTTTCCGCCCGTATAGGTTACGAAAAACTGTCATTAACGACGCCTTTAAGCGTCTAATAGTTGCGGAAAGGCACGTGAAGGAGTGCCGAAACGTACATATAAGTGCATTAAAGGGAATCTTTACGTTCACGGATAGATGTCGTTAAGTTGCGGAAAGGGTGCAGAAAGGTCTTAATAAACGCATACTTTCCTCCCGTATAGGTTACGAAAAACTGTCATTAACGACGCCTTTAAGCGTCTAATAGTTGCGGAAAGGCACGTGAGGAGTGCATATAAGTACATATAAGTGCCAACGTAAAGGTAACATTAAAGGGGATCTTTACGTTCGCGGATAGATGTCGTTAAGTTGCGGAAAGGGTGCAGAAACGTCGCGTTTACGTTGAGTTTAAGCTTGCTTAAATACCAGATTTCGTGCTGTGATGTCGGAGATAGAACGCATCGTACGGAGTTCATTCAAAAGACATGCGTATATTCAAGACATTATAGAATGATTTCCATCACTCTGTATTATAAGCTGCTAACAACACCAATAATCAACCAAGGATAAAGAAAATGTTTCGTGCAGGATGTGTCACTCAAATTGATCGACGCGGTGAAATTGTCTCCACCCATCCAAACTACACATTCGGTAGGTTCTCTTTTTGCCATAACACGACCGGCATCTGAACAATTAAGTCGAGTATTCGTACATAAGATGTATATTAGATTATAGATAGATATAAAATGAAACATCTCTA
>NC_049997.1:13806188-13879648 GCF_000003815.2 Branchiostoma floridae
TATGCTATCGCAGGATCTCCTGGGAGATTATCTTGCAAAATCGAACCACCGAAATGCTGCGTACGTTCGATCGATAAGTCAACAATCTTCCAAGTTTCCACCTTAAAAATGAAGTAAACACAAAGTAGCATGGCAAAGTTAGGGTACAGTGGCGAACTTGGGATAATCCATTATTCATTTCAACCATGTTTTTTTTTATTTGCAAAATACAAATATCACACTAACAATGAAATCATTTCTTTTAGCAGGGATTATGATGAATCTGTCCATCAATTTTGCCACAATGCGATACCTAGGTGGTTAAAAAAAGAACCTTGGCGATACAAATAGATAGCCTGAGTATCATCCGTATTCTACCGGGGCTCCTTACACTCGCTACCCCTAAAATTTTAGGGAAGTGAGTGTAAGGAGCCCCGGTAGAAATAGGATGGTACCCAGGCTAACAAATAGATTCATTATTACATGTATACCTGACACCCCTCAAAATGAATAGTATCGCCCAGACCAAGATGCTTTGTGCTTGTTAGTTGCCTAGGTAACACGTGGGTAAGCAGCGCGCATGCGTGCATATTTTATTCAGCAGCGTCGGCATCATTCTGGCAACATGCTTCTTTACAGTCACGCTGTTTATTTACAACTCGCGTCACAACTTGTTTAGAGTCAGCCTTTGGGAAGCTGTGGTTTAGTCACACATACTACAAGGTATGAAATCTGTTTTATAATGTTTATCATTTATTTTCAGCTACGTTCGCCGTAAATAGATTGGTTAGATATAGTAAAAAATGGTACGGCGTCCGCAGAATCAAAAATTTACTACTCGCTCCTCCAAAGTACCAAACTAGATCATCAGTTTTCGTCGTAAGTTATTTGTAAATAGGTAATCATCTACTACTAGCTTGGTATCGCTCGTCAAAAATGTTTGTTTACACAAAATATGTAGTTTACGCTGTGCAAATCTTGGGCTCTGTAAGTGAGGAAACGCACGTCGTGCGACTTTCGGTTATAATGAGGAATTGTACGCCCGGCCTCGCAAAGCATTGTGCGTTGCAAAATAGCGACAGATGTTAACTCTATCGCTGTAAACTCCTGTTTTTTAAAGAAAATGTACGCATTTCAAGTCAGACGTTCGCGACACGTCACTCATCGTATCATTGCGCTCCGTTTTACGCCACCGCTTTCCGCTTCTTGTGTACATGGATTACGTGCCAATTCGGGTTGCTTTGAGGTCATGCACGTGTCTGTTGACTACGCGAGGTACCTCGGCACGCGCAATGTCCGCCGCTATGCCCGTCGCTTTTGCGCCCACGAAAATGCGTGTCCGTTCTGTGCCCAAGCGTGCGAAGTCAGCACGGGGCGAGGTAATGCACGCGTTCGGAGTTTGCGTGAAGTTGCTCAAAACTCGTCAATCGGCACGAAACGTGCTATTCTTCAAGCGACGCTATCTTTACACGCGTGCAGTTACCGTCACGCGACAGTAACTCCGCACCCGTGCAAAGATAGCGGCGTTTGAGAAATGGCACGTTTCGTGTGGAATGACGTGTTTTGAGGAACTTCACGTCGTGTTGTTCCTCGTTTCGGGTACCCAAAACATAGCTCCAACAGAGATTCTGAAAGAGATCCCTACTAAGGTAAAATTACTGATTGTTCTGATAGAATCACAAATTGTGCCAGAACAAATCCACAGGTTGCATTGAAATATCTAACAATACATGTAATTGAAATTATGTATACCCTAGCCTTTTTCAGGTTGACCTTAAATCAATAGACAGTTGAAAAAGCTGCATCGCAGGGAAAATGGTGAAGAAAATGAAATATTGCAATACTTCTTGCCGAATGACCGAATATTGGCCGGATATCTCTGTTGCGATTTGGGCCATGACGAATCGCGACCATTTTGACTACGGCCTCTCGATACAGGTGAATAAAACATAGAGAAAAATGGCATCATTCATTTTCCAGAACCTACAGCCATTTCTACCTGTTCTCTTGGCTATCTGCCATTGTTCTACTAATAACATTGCCTGAGGCTGTATTACCTACCCTACTGTGGTGACCCCATAGCCTGATCCTAAGGATAATTACATCCATAATAACAGCCCTCCAGCAAAACATATATATCAAAAACCTTGTTCTGATATCACCGTATCACATATAACAGTTCCCACTCTTTAATATCCACTCTCTATTTTGCCTAAGAATGAAAACGGATACCTGGATTGCTTAAAATCTACATACAGTATACTATCGATAGAATAGTTACTTTTTTTAAGTTTATAATTAATGTGCAAGTACATAAAACCAACAGCCAGCAAGATCTCACTGTTTTCAAAAGCATTTACATTGTTGGTTAAACTTAAGTTTAAGTCTGATTTTTTTTTACATTATAAAAAAAAATTCAAGCACATAAAAACAAGATGGTGTGGTTTCATCTAAACCATACAATTTTCAGCCTAATTCAAGGCAAGCAGAAAAGTTATAATTACCAGGTTTGGATTCTTAAATAGCTCATGGGACAAAAGGCGCCTTACTAGTAAGTATTAAGGGGGTCTTTCTGGATCCAAATGACAAACATTGCTAGAGGGCTTACACCATGCTGTGCACACCTGTACAGGTAAACCTACCTTAACACAGGTGTGCATCTCCTTAAACCCGCATATGGCGCTCATCCGGAGACAAAATTGCTGATTGACAGGCATAGTAATCGCTAATCTCCCACCCTACCAGACCCTGCCACAGACCTCAGGTTGGCCTCCCCTAAGTACCCTTGGGGAAAGTGGACATATATATTTCTGTCTGAGGCCTGCCTGCTAGGGACACCAGTACCACTGTATGTGTGTGTTTGTTTGTTTGTAAGAATGGGCTTGCCAGCAACAGAAATTTGTTCCTGTATTGAATATCTATTTTCTACAACAGAATCTGTCTCAGCTCATACAACAAGAAGGACGAGCATAAATCAATATAAAGCTAAACTTGTACTGACCAAGGTGGTTATGATTACCTTCTCGTTCGTACATACTAGTAATTATTGTCATGCTAGTAATAGTATTTCTGACACCGTGGGTTGTTATCCACTGTCTCCAGGTCAGAGCACAATTATCTTTTGTACCCCAAGTCCTATAGACAGCACAGCTTTGGTGACATGTCAAGGGATTTGAACCCAGGATCTCTATTTTCTAGGTCAAACACCCTAAAGCATTTATCCAACACAACAGGGCACCAAGTATACTATACTAATAGACTCAAAAAGAAGTGTAGGAGTACAGACAAAATACGTCAGTAGGTAATATAAGCAAGGCATGATTGTACATGTACCACAGGGGCATATATGATTATGAACAAACAAAATACGAACAGAAGCAATTGCTAGCTTACAGTTTTCAAACCAGTCTAGTACATGTACTGGTAATGCCATATTGCCTGAATAACAAGAAAGTCCTACTGGTATAAAATACAATGATAGAGGAGTATCTTCTAGACTAGGTTTACATAACATGTGAAACTTAGAGACATTCTGTTACTTCACAAATACTTCTTTTCAGGAATAGTCCTGAAATGCAAGACTAACAGTTTCAACAGCATGATCTGGGACGCATCCAAAAAAAAAAAAATAGATTCTGTATCAGATTTGCAACAGTTCAAAATATAAACAAACCATACTACCTCCTTTTGTGAATTCCTGACAAATGACAAAACAATATCTTAGACATGTATCTTTACTAAGACTTTGGAACATTGTCTCAACACAATTAGGAAAATAAAAGATTACATGCTGAACAACAAAAACAAGCTAGATTACTCAATCCTCTCCTGCGGGGAAGATTCTTGCTCTACAGTCAATCATGAAGTGCATGTGCACTATCTGAGTGTATTTGCCTCACTCTGTGATTTTTATTCTCTCAGAATAGCCAATGACATTCTCCAGTCTGGAGAAAGATAATAGTTTTTCATTAGACCATTGAAGATTCTACAGTAGTTGTGGTTATGGATCACATCAGAATAAAACCCTGTACAGTATAACAGACAGGACCATGTCTGTACAATGCAAAAGTTATATACATTTGCTAACTTAGCATTGTAGGGATATCTTGAATTGATGTAGATTTTGTTGAATACAGTTGTATTTGTTATTTGTCTGGCTCTGTATGTAAAAAAAGGTGTCAAGGTCATTGAGTGTGGTGGACTATTTTTTACCTGGGGACAACAATACAAAAGTCATAACTAGAACTTTTAGTTTTACCACCTACAATGCTACATGGAAAGATACAGAAATAGGACTTTTTGTCTGATATTGCAAAAGAATAGTGTGAAAAAGATTTACTCATGTAACAGTAAGAGAGCAACACTGTCAGACTGACTCAGTTTCAGGGATTTGACATCTAGCTATCACAAACTGCCCTGTGTCTTATTCTAGGACACAGGGCATGTTGGTAGATCCAGATGTCAAATCCTGCAGGGAAGGAGTAATTAACACAGCTCAATGGCTGTGCCCGATTTTCTGCTCCAGGCAGGAGCACCTCCCCAAGGGCAGGGTGGTGTAGCCGAAACATGCGCTCCGGACAAGCGCCAGATGCGGGTTTAAGATGCACCAAACTACTCTAGTACACCCTCTTCTTAAAGTCAAGCAAAACTATAATTGTACAGTCCAGAAAATACAAATCTGGGATAAAACAAACATTTTTAGTCAACATGTTTTTGGGAGAGAGGAAGCTTGGTCCATTACATAGTAACGTGATAGTATATAATTACATGTTGGATGTTAGTTTGCCCTAATTAGTACACTTATAATGGTACAGGTGGTCAACTTGCAGGAAATGCCTCTGAAACTGTCTTGGAAAAATGTACTAAGCTGTGGTTTTCTAAGCTCTTGTCTTCTTGAGTAATGGTTCAGCCTGTGTCTTCTGTGTAACATTTAAGTAAGACTGATCTTTTTTGGCTCACACTAAAAGATGTGCTAGAGACATCTGCAAAAAAACCTACAGAATGACCAACATACACTTGTATAAGGCTGCAAAAAATGATCTAGGAAGAATAGGCTTGATGTAATCAAATCAGTTAGAATTGTCTATAACTATAAGCTAATGAAGTACATGTACGTGTTCATCTTTGTATCAAGTAAACAAGCCCCCTTCCCCAATACCCTAACACTGTGATACGGGCTTAACTATAGACATATTTACATAAAACAAAAACTACATAGTCACAGTAAGTTGTGCTTGCTGTATTGATAGAAAAATTGGTTTGAATTAATTACTAAGTGCAACAAAGAACAACCTTGTTGTTTACATTTGAAAAATGGCTTCTTTAATTCCTCTGCACTTAAAATTGAACAATTTTTGTATCTGAAGCAAAAATCTGCACAGATATTCAGTGTTTTGAAAACAAAGCAACTTGATCTTGTCAAGTCAGTTGCCAAAACAAGCTGGTTTATGTAGAAAGACAAAGATGGGCGCCACAAAGAAAAGAAACATCCTTTTGTGTTCCATACTTGCCTGCTTAGAGCGGATGTAACGTGTATACAAATCACACATCTACCTTAACTTCCCAGGGTCAGCTTTGTGGTGTGAACTGGAGACATTCTTTGGAGAGGGTCTGCATGGGGGGGTCTTGGTAACGCTTAACGGTGAATTCAGGAGGTCCGGTAACGCTTAACGATAAATTCAGGAGGCCCGGTAACGCTTAACGGTAAATTCAGAATGAGTTACAAAGCATAACATTAACATTGACGTGCATTCCTATTCATACAACGCTAGAGTAGTTATATCAATGGGTGAAAATATCCGACTAATGACATTGTGAGAAGCAAAAGGTGCCCAGAACCCGGAGGAATGACAGGGACAATGTCCATGACATCTCTAAATTGGCGGAGGCAGAGTTCCCGGCCCGCCACAGAGACGGCAGCAGCAAAGTTCTTATGGCGGGAGGTGGATTGAACTATTGTTTCAGCACATGGAGCGCCGGAGGCGCGACGCATTCCAGGGGGGTCCGGGGGGATTTTCCCCCGGAAAAAAATTAAAATCAAGACCCTCTTAAATGCTATTTCCTGCATTTTCGGCACATTTTGCCGACCGACTAAGCTAGGTTGATTTTGACATTTTCATCAAATTACACATGATTATACTCGTAGCTTTGGCCTCCACCCCCAGAGCCCCGACATATTTTTACCAATTCGAGCTCGGAAGGCACGAGGCGTTGCAATATAGTTCCGGGAAAATTCTAAAATCTGGACCGTCTGAAACGCCATTTACTGCATTTTGAAGGACAGATTTTGCCGTAAGACGAAGCTAAATTAAATGACATTTTATTAGAGAGAAAGGTTGATTTTGTGCGAAAACCCACGCCCCTAACATATTTTCGCCATGTCGTCATGAGCGCCAAAGGCGCAAGCCGTTTCAATGGAGGTCCGGAGAAACCTTATTTTCTGCATTCTAGGAGAACTTTTTGCCCGAAACGTAGCTATGTTTGACACTGAAATCTGTATGACTTTTTATTGAGTGATAAAGTTTTGAGGGCGAAGCTTCCGCAACATATTTTACCATGTTTAGTGCCGAAGGCCGGGATGCTTGGAGAAATTTTGAAATCTGGTCCCTTTGAAACGCCATTTCCTGCATTTTCAGGGGTTCTATCTGGCATTTGACTTCCTTTGTATAGTATAACGGGTTACGAAGAATTTCTTGGTAACGGTTAACGGTGAATTCGGGATGACAAATAACGATTAACGTTGAATTAAAACGACCAATAACGCTTCACGAAGAATATACCGATAACGATTAACGTTGAATTAGAGTGGGTCGGTAACGATTAACGGTGAATTAAAATGGCTCGTAACGCTTAACGGAAAAAGGCATGCAGACCCTCTTTGGATAGTCATGCATACTGTATGTCCTGCAAAATTAGGATCATGTCTTTCTAGGCTATACCTTCTTACTCTTAGATCCTAGTTGGTGGCTAGTTCATACCTGAGCTTGCTTGAAAAATTCTGTGACTTTCAAATTATACTGTACAAAGATCTATGACGAAAGTGACCAACTGAGCATGCTATATTATAACAGCTTTGAATTCTGTTCAGGTTGTGCCTCTGTTCCCTATATACATATCCAATAAATCCCCAGGAAGCGATGGTTTAACAACAGAATTCTACGTACATTTCTGGCAGTACTTAGAAAAAGACCTTCTTTTAGCTGCAAATTATGCCTTTAGAAAAGGTGAATTACCAGTGTCACAGAAACGAGGAGTAATTCATTTAATACCAAAAAAGGATAGCGACTTAAGGAAACTTGGAAATTGGCGCCCTATTACACTTTTAAATGTTGATTATAAACTCATAAGTAAAACTTTAGCGAATAGACTAGAACCTCTCTTGCCAAAATTGATACATCCAGACCAAACAGGTTTTATAAAAGGAAGACAAATATTCACTAATGTAAGACATATTGCTGATTTCATGGAGTACACAAAAATGTATAATTTGCCTGCCCTTGCCTTATTCATCGACTTTAAAAAAGCCTTCGATACAATTGAGCGTAAAGTTATCATTAAAACATTAGAAACAATGAATCTTGGAAAAAACTTCATTGACTGGGTCAAACTACTGTACAAAAATGCCATCAGTTGTGTTATTAACAACGGTTTTTCGTCGCCGTGGTTTGATGTAAGTAGAGGGGTAAGGCAGGGTGATCCACTTTCAGCATATCTATTTAACTTAGTGATTGAAGTTGTAGCCTGTAGAATAAGGGCCGATCCTTCTGTCGAAGGTATATCGATCTATGGCTGCAAGCGAAAACTATCCATGTATGCTGATGATTTAACCGGTCTTGTCAAAGATGAAAACTCCGCTAAAAGCTTACTAGACATTCTAGATCATTTTAAACTCTGTAGTGGCCTAGAGGTCAGTAAAAAAAAAACTAAAGCTACGTGGATGGGAGCAAGCAGACATAGGATCGATGAGCCTTTGGAGGTTCTGTGGCCACGTGGGCCTATATATGCACTGGGTACTTATTTCTCATACAACCAGGAAGACTGTGATAAGTTAAACTTTGATTATCACCTGAAAGCTATGGAGAAACTGTTAAATGTATGGAGGATAAGAGATCTAACTACAATTGGGAGAATTGTTCTTGTTAAAACACTTGGTATTTCTAAACTAATTTATAATTGTACGGTTCTGCCGGTTCCCGCTGGCTTTTCTGAGAAAGTAAATGGTTATATTTTCAAATTTATTTGGGATGAAAAAAAGCCAAAGGTGAAAATGAAGACAGTAATAGGGAAAAAAGACCAAGGTGGTCTAACTATGGTGGATTTTTCCATTAAATGTAAAGCCCTTAAGGCGTCATGGATTAAGAGACTCGAGAAAAGTGAAAGTTGTTCCTATATGTTAAGTCAGTGGGGAGGGAAATTACTATTTCAATGTAACTATGATATAACATGTTTAGATCTATCTAATTTACCATTGTTCTACTGTCAAGTACTGCAGGCTTGGCAGTCGATTGTGCAATCGGTTCCGAAATCTAAAGATGACATAAGTAAACAAATTATCTGGAATAACAGATTTATATTAGTAGGCCGGAAATCTGTATTGTACAACCGGTGGTGCCAAGCTGGTATTCTGAAAATATGTGATGTTATGTCAAGCGATGGTAACTTCCTAACATTGGGTGAGCTGGCCCAGAAACATGAAATAGTCTTTACACCTGTTGATATGCTCAGATACTCTAGCCTGAAGTCAGCTATCCCAAATGGTTGGAAAAATACAGTAAAAAAGGATCAGCTCGGTGATTCGGTGGAAAACACCATCGCTTCTCAGGCCTTCTCTTGTAAACAATTATATGATATATATTTAAAACAAACATTTGAACCCCCAACGGGCCAAGATGAATTGTTAAGCGTTCTAGAAAATGAAAACAACTTGGAAAAAGTGTATTTATTACCTTTCACATGTACTAAGAATGTTAAACTACAGTACTTTCAGTATAAGATCATACATAGATTTTTGCCGACAAATTGCTATTTAAAGAAAATCAAAGTTACAGACTCAGATAAATGTCCTTTTTGTAACAACAAACAAACCACCTGTTTGTAGATTGTGTCTATGTTATTAGTTATTGGAACGACTTTTGCTCATGGTGGCTCAAAACCTTTTCAGAACATATTGTATTAACGAAAACTGATATTATGTATGGTAAGGTTAACAAGCAGAAAATGAATAAATACTTGAATCAATGTTTATTACATGCAAAATATGCCATATTTAAGAATGTATCTTCGAATACTAAGCCTTATTTTTGTGACACAATCTTCTGTTATTAACTTTCGAGACCAACATTCTTTGTAATAAGTTACTCCTCACTATGTATATTATGTTATATTAGGGGGCTTGCCACAGGGTTTCTTTTTTGTATTTGAAAGTTATATTGAATAAAAAATAAAAAAATAAAAAAAAAAAAATACATATCCAATAGTCCCCAGAAACTAACCCATGTACCCCTAACCCCTAAACTTCAATATATAACATTGTACTTTTGTAAACTTTCTCCATACTTTTTACCTATTTCTTGTTTCCTTGGGGAACAAAAACTGCTCTGACACTATTTTCCAGGGCTAGCAAGCAAGACGAAACAGAATGACTATTCTCATTCTCAAACTATATGTATTTAAACATGAACACAATCACGCTCAAGGCTCGTTTTTCTTACGCTGGTATACCCTCTCGCGATGACTTCAAATTAGGTCCGACCACGATATATCAGGATTACGGGATACAAGGGGATGCGAGGATAAAAAATGGTGCTGCCTGGAGGATCCTGTGACTTATTCATTAATAGCGATCGTCGTGACTGGTTTAAACTTTAGATAACCTCTGTAAGACGATATATGGCCTTCCGCCACAGATCCAGGAGGTGAGATAAAGTTTGATCAAACAGTGGGCTTCTAGGATGACGCTGTAAACTTAAGTTCTGGCTAGGAGTGCTACTTCCTCATTGCATCGGAAGTGTGTAAACAGTACTACTCTCTTGAGCTGAGAGTTCATCAGCTTTTCCTTACCGTAATTTACTTTTACAATTGTTTTACATAATATATTTTGCTACAGGTAGGAGAAAAAGAATCTTTTTCTTTTTCTGTGTTTTGAGTACAATAAATTTCCTGAGATACATGTACAACCATCCCATAATAATGATTATAGCACATGTCAAGATTTGATTTAAATCATAATTTCTCCTACTGTCTTGTATTGTTGTAAGGTAATCTTTTACTTTCTTATTCCACCATCAATTTCTTAAACCATGATATTTATAACAACGATTATGATATTATTGCCAAAATCATATACTCTTCTGTTTATGAAATTCTGAATTAACTATGTATCAAGTAAGTCTGGACTAAAAGCAGTAATGTTATAGGTAAATACTGAAGGCATAATAATGCCTTCCAAGAAGAAAACCAAAGTTGTAAACCATGCACAACAAGAATAGGTTCTTGTGATTTATTCATTTATTGAGATTGCAGACGGTGCAATACAATTTGGCAGGCAGCGTGGCTGATATTAGGCGATCAAAAACAACATGATGTAAAACTAAAACATCTCTACAAGACAGGAGAAGCTACTAACCTGTATAGACCTCCCCCGGTACGTAGCTGTCTGGCTGTCCCTCTACCTTAATGGCAAACCCGTTGTCTCCGCGATGTTTGGCCGCCCCGTGCCCGCTCGGGACGCGGTTACAGAAGTTCCCGGGAGAACCATCGGGGTACCCCCGCACAACATCAGACAACCCCGCGGTGAGCAGGACGAGCAGAGCCCACGGCGTCCGTCCCGCAGACATCTTCACATCTCGTGGGACCCGAACCCGTGTCCTCCAGTCTGCTGGCATAATGTTACAACAGAACAAAGGCGTTCACAATAACTACTCAATTATTCAATTCAGCTGCATTATAATCTGGGCGACGTGTAAAAACATTGAATTACAAAACCAAAACTGTTTACTTAAAAGAAGACAAGGAAAACAACAACAAACCGACTGTGTTATTCGTCTAATCCCGGAGATTTTCCATTCGACACAAACCGTTGGGTAACTAAAACTAGGCAGGAATTTTAATCATTCTCACAAAACGGTAGCGTTTTTGCGACAATCAGAGCGGCACGAATAAAGTCTACAATCACAGCCAGGGCTCCAAAAAATTGCTTCAAGATCTTGCGAAATCTTAAAGAATTTCGTACAAGACAGTTTCAACGGTATCGACTGATTTAAGACATCATAAAAAGTGCTCTTAAAACCAGATGTCAGACCGAGATGAAACGTGTACGGAAAACGCTTTTGAATCTTTGATCAAGACACAATCGGACACGAAAACAACATGAAGACCACGAGAAAGAACTTGAAAGAATAGACCTAGTCGTACCTGGTCACCCCGATGGTTAAGATGTTCTTAAACAGCCCGTTTAATCTAGAGTGGCTCAAACAAAAACTCCGCAAACACAAATTTCTGCTCCACAAACCCGGAAAACCACCTTCTCTCGTGCAGGGAGGTCAGAAGTCATAGGACTAGTCCACTCGGGAACGGGGAGGAATAGGTTCGCGAATACGAGAAATAAAGGCCATTTCCAAGGATGTTATATAACGTACTCCTTGCCATTTCAAAGTACTGTATATAAAGGAGAATGGTGTTCAAATATAACTTTACTACATTTGAATTTGCTTTCTTGATGATGGAATCATATCTATTAAACCTGATGGTGCCATTGACGAATTTATGAATTAACGTTATATTCATAAATGAGACCATATTACCAATCCTTATCTTGCCTTCATTGAAATAATTTTGTTTGCTCTTTTTCTATTTCTTTTACAATGTGATGACTAAGAATGACTAAGATGTTTTCAATGCCTTGATGTAATATAAAACGAGATAGGAGAGCCCGTCTGGTAACTTTTCTGCAGTGCTATGTAGGTACGAAAGATGTCGCTGCTGTCAATGCAGTTGCTTGCAGTTGTAGATCCCCAAAAAGTTACAATTACTTTGTCTTTAAAGTTTGGCATAGTCAGTCAGAGAAGATCCTGTAGCTCAACTAAGAGCAGCCTCACAGTTGAGCTCCAGGTTAAATTTGTCTATTTTATTCATGATTGTCTTCTTAAGCAAAATACATAATTTTATCTGTAGAAGTTCTTTAATTTGGTAGAATTCCATGTTTACCTTTGATCATGTTTTACACAGCTGAATTTGAAATCTAACGTTACATGATATAACGTTATACATAGTGATGTAACGTTACACCTTTAACACAAATGTCACAAGTAGGTCATTTACCCATCATTTATACTATAGAATCATCAATGGCACTTTACATCAATTATACAAATTAGACTCTCATTTGCATAGTTATGTTCTTTAATTTTTCACCTTCCATACGTTAACGTTATACACATTACGTGTATGGAAGTGTTATTGTGCAAAACCCTAAAACCCCAGATTTCCCCGGGCCAGTTCTCGCCTTCTCAGCCTGTGTTGTCAGCCTCTGGGGATTTCTCTCATTAATAATTTACATCTCTGTCTGAATTACCTACACACTGAATAACATGGAAATTCGTTGTTCTTTTGTCATATTTATTTATACATTTATAAATCTTCAGGGTGATCCCTTCAGTTATATGACGCAAGACAATAAGTTACTTCTTTCCGTCAAAGATGCCTTTAATGCAGCATTCCCATGGCAACTGCTCAAAGAAAACTACTCATTGGCAACGGGCTATTGGCCCCATCTCTCTGCGTTTCAAGGGCGCCACTAAGCAAATCAAAAGAGTATGACACAAAAGTAATATTGTAAATACGATTTTACATTGATTATCTAAGAGCGACTTCTAGCAGTCGATGAATTAATGCAGCAAATTGACTGCAGTGTTATTGTTGCTGCACATTGATTGGTCAATTAATTCACACTGACCAATCAACATATAGCAATGTGTAGTAATATTCATGCTATTACCCGGTATGTACACTGACATGACCAATCAGCGTTCACATCACATTGAAACCGCACAACACAGTTTTTATCCGCGCTAAAAATAAGTGCGACCGACATTTTGAATCTTTCCACCTTGTCGCTGTAATGTTACCATTATACAACATTTTGTAAACAATCTAATGTGCAAACAAGCGAGGCTTGAACTTCACTGTTTTGTGGTATGATAAGCCGTATTTTAGATCGTGTTGTGACTTGACTAAGTTGTCATACCAGCAGCGCGCATTGTTATTGTTTGATTGGTCAATTAATTTACATTCACCCATCAGCATATAGCATTGTTTGATATGTGGTAATAGAGATGCTATTACCCGGTAAGTACACTGACATGGCCAATCAGCGTCCAAACCACATTGAGACCGCACTGCACAGTTTTTATCCGCGGTGCCGTGACAGGCGATGTTTCCGAAAGCTAGCCAGCGGTTGCGCCCAAATAGACTCCGTATGCTCAAGAATATCTCGACAAGGACGTATCCAAAAATTTTGCAGTTTGCACCTTTCTATTCCTTACTAAGTGACCTTTCCAACCATACCAAGCTTGACAGGCCGGAACTTGAACTCTAAGCTACAGTCGCAGTCTTAAGTCCCCACCCGGTGCGGTGACAGGCGGTGTTTCCGAAAGCTAGCCAGCGGTTGCGCCCAAATAGACTCCGTATGCTCAAGAATATCTCGACAAGGACGTATCCAAAAATTTTGCGGTTTGCACCTTTCTATTCCTTACTAAGTGACCTTTCCAACCATACCAAGCTTGACAGGCCGGAACTTGAACTCTAAGCTACAGTCGCAGTCTTAAGTCCCCACCCGGTGCGGTGACAGGCGGTGTTTCCGAAAGCTAGCCAGCGGTTGCGCCCAAATAGACTCCGTATGCTCAAGAATATCTCGACAAGGACGTATCCAAAAATTTTGCGGTTTGCACCTTTCTATTCCTTACTAAGTGACCTTTCCAACCATACCAAGCTTGACAGGCCGGAACTTGAACTCTAAGCTACAGTCGCAGAATAAAGGTATCGACGCACCCCACCTCTGTTTCTCGGTTAAAGGAAGTGGATAGGATAGGAGCAGGGTACGCAGCATGCACTCAGTGCGCAACTCCGGAAATATACTCCCTCCACGCTTGTCCTCAGTGTTATGAAGTAGCCATAAGTTTCGAAGCAATCCAACTTAGCTGAACAAATAATGTATATAAAATTCACAGCTAATTCATCTAATCAGCGTTATGGGTTTGACCTTTTTTCCTTCATGGAGACCTGGCACAATGGTGAGTTATTTTTCCCTGTTTTCCTTTTTATAGTAGCTATAGAACAAAGCTAAAAAAAGGGCAAACCGAAACTTGGGTTGAATTCTTATCATATTTAAAATTTAAAAAAATCTAGTAACCAAACAGAAGCGAAGACATTCCTGGGTTAGAATGCATATTAAACAGTTACTCAACAATGACAGAGACATATATCTAGCGTATGCATAAATTAGTCCCCATAGGTCAAACATTGATACAAACTGAGTATATGGTATCTTTGAAGTTTTGGAAGAAGAAATCGTATAGGTACCCTGACTGATGATGTCACAGATGACACCCCGATTATAGATTTCCAAAATCCTTCCAAAGGGCTATAATTTTGATCATTCTCTCCCCAGAGCCGATATGGATGAAACTTTTTGTATATTTCAATAGCGCACAAAGGGACCTTTCGAATGAAATAAAGTTTGCCCGGTCGCAACTTGACTTTCAATAGCATTATCAATTGATAAGGTTTCACCCAACCCCTGGCTTACGGCTAAGGCTAGCGGTTATGCCACGACTAGAGTGCAAACATCTGAGTACTAAAAATTACTTTGTTACTTTTTTTCTACAGGGCTTGAAAACTATTCGGATTAACCGCGAAAGTAGGGGACCCGAGAAAGCTCCTTTGTCACCGTTGAGGCTGAATGTTCTCTACTTTTAAACGTTATGGAGTCAAGATTACAAAGTGTGTGTTACTTTAATCACTTGAATTGTGTAGTAATACTCGTGGACAGAAAGCAAAGTCATCAGAGTAATAAAAATTACTTTGTTACTTTTATACAGGGCTTGAAAACTACTCGGATTAACCGCGAAAAGAGCCTTGACGTTCGTAGGTCAATCACACGACTAACAACTGGCTGACACAAATTAAATATAGAAACCGGGAGATTCCAAAAAGTCCCTAGATGTCGACCAGAGGGCTTGTCCATTCTGTCCAGATCTATTTGAAGACGAATATTACTTTATGGTTGTATGTCCAAAATATTCTGATTTGCGCAATTCTCTAAACACAAGGCCAAGGCTGTCATTTTATATACACGGATTTATCTCAATGGACATGAAGTGCAAATTCAAATACATCATCTCATTTGACAATCCCTGCATGGCAGATATAGAATACTATATCAAAGAATGTGTAGACATTAGAAATTCCTTCAATGATTGTAAAAGACTCCAGTGATTGTAGGAAACCTAATCCCACACTACAACTCCTGTATTAGTTAGATAAGCCTTAACTTAAGCTATAGAACTGTAGTTATGTGGATGCCATATTTTGTACCATGTACAATTGTTGTGCAATAAAGTTATATGGTAACATAGTAATTAGACGTACTTGCACTTGCCGTGGAATTTTCATAGTGAACTTTAAGACCGAGGACTTGATGACTGTAGCCGAGCCTTGGAGGTACTTAAGACGGAATGTATTCTACTGCCGTGGACTTGCTTGAACTTCAAGACCGCGGACTTGACGCCCGTTGACGTACGTAGGTAATATGTCAAAGGGTATTAGGCCCACAAAAAGTAAACAGTCCTTGTCTTGACCATTGTTCTATTGCATAACAATATCCAGACGGGTTTTGTTTTATTGTTGTGAGCCTTACCTTTGACGCCGCACATGCGTCCTGACCAAGGAGCTTTCAAGGAGCTTAAAAAATCAAGCTCCTTGGTGCGACCGACATTTTGAATCTTTTCACCTTGTTGCTCAATTTATTACCGTCATTTATACACCATTTGAAAACAATCTAACGTGAAAGTCAGTGAGGCTTGAACTTCACTGTTTGGTGGTATGATAAGTTGGTTTTTAGATCGTATTGTGATTCGGCCTGCTTGTCATAGTTGCCGTGTATTGATTTACCTTGACCAATCAGAAAATTCCATTCTTTGATGTTTGGTAATATTCATGGTATTACCCGGTATGTAAACTTACCTGGCCAATCAGCATCCTGATGCAGTGTAGGATTGCATCATCATCATCGTCAGGGGACTGCAAATATGAAACCGACCGCCAGGTGTCCCCATTGACACGTCAACGGCACCGGTGAAGCGCGTTTCTGAACTTGCCCCAAGCATACATGTACTACGGGTCACGATAGCTTTCATAATATATTCAATGTTTCTGGTCTAACTGACATATGATGAAGCAACTTTTATGTTAGAATTTTGCAAATATTATCATAGCAAAATTGTTGTTTTTGTATCCAATATGTCCAATCTACAATTTCTCTACTGCTCTACCAATTTTCCACAAAAATCTCATGATCATCCCAGATAATGTGTATTTGACGTCAATCTTTTACTTAAACGAGTACCAATATTATAGGGAGACCTCCTTTAAAGCAATGAATTATCAAGACTGCCTCGTTCAAAGCACAATTCTTTTTATTTCATAAAAATATTTCGAATTTCATACCATCCTTTGTAATCAGTTTCTTCTAAATCAGACACTTCAATTTTAGTTATGTTATCCAACAAAAAGTGCATAGTGTACATACTTTGCACAGATGTCAACTTACTATTCATATACATATTGCTTTCATTCATAAAATTTAGATGAAAATTATACCTCATCTTTTATTCTTTTATTTACCAATCTTGTAGGGAAGTCCCTTCAGCTTTCAAAACACTGATTTCCAAACAATTCAATGTACCAAAACTATTTGTCAAAAGTATTAATTATTACATGTTAAGCTACATGTAAAAATCATTTTTTTATAATTATATACTAAAATACAAGGTTAAGAAATACAATTCGTACCCATTCTTCAATTCATATTATCATATCTGACTTATAGTGAAGTCCAAAATTATGTCAAATACAAAACTATGATTTTTTTTCAGTATATTGTATAAAAAAACTCTGAATACAAATCACCTTATTACGACCTTTTCTTGTAATACATTGTACAGAATTCAGTTTAAGGGGGCACACACCAGTTTATTTGGGGTTTCAATTCGAGGCGGCATACCCTAAAGTCTAGCGACCAGCTCTACCAGGGAATTATCCTGAAGCAAAATAACTGTATATCTGGTGAAAGCATATTCCTTTAGCTACAAGACAAACTAAGTTTCGATCCTTCAACTTCTCTGATTTTAAAAAATTAGAGGGAAAAAACATTATTTTCATGTAAAAAATAATGCAAAAAATCGGGCATTTTGGCGTTGAAAGAAAAACATGAAGGTGATTTTTCCGGCAAACACGACTGATACTGTCAGAAAGAGGAAAACCTAACGAGTAATCCAGCTAATTATAAAGAAAATTCTAGTACTACAGTTTTTTTAATCATCCACGGCGCGCGGCATTACAACTAGGCTTAACACAGCGCTTCAGAGGTTAATCTAGGTCACGAGCCGAATCACATTCAGGCGTAGGAATATCCCGGAAGTAAGCCGCGGACCAAAACACAATTTGCACCGAAAACACACCATTTCCTACGCTTTTCAGCCATGTAACCGTTTAATGTCATTTCGCAGGAAATAATGAGAAATGTCAACTCAAACATGGACCCTCGGAAGCCTTTCATCACTTTTTTCTCGCGCACTAGCTCGGACCCCTGTCGCGGAAGAACTGGTGTGTGCACCGTTAAATTCATCTCAAATTGTCTGAGAGTCTACTTTAATTATAAATCTTTGAATGTTCAAGGTTGTTTTATTTTCATAGTGACCATTCCACCAAGAAATCATGACACAAGAAATCTGCATATTTGTCTCAACACGAAATAACTAGTACATCTGTTTCATAGTTTGTCTTGTTTGGCTTGTTGTGTCCATTACGACATAGGTAACTGGTGGGCCGCAGCATAACGACCGTAGACATGGTGGTACAGCTGTCGCTCGATGTCGGTCAGAAGTCCGCTGGCGCCGATGCGGAACATGGAGGGGTGCGTCCACTCGTCTCCCAGCTCCTCCTTCATCAGGGCCAACCAGGTGCAGGCGTCCTTCGCACTGCGGATGCCCCCTGCTGGTTTAAAACCGACCTGCAGGAAAAAACAAAAACTGTTAAGATACCATACCTATATCTATGTACAAACCAAATTGTAGCTAATGCAAAAAGTTTTTTTGCTTCCTATCATTACCTGATGTATACTGTGCCTCCTTTGAAAAGGTTGTTGAACTCAAATACGATTGTATAATCCAGAATAAACATTTTGAGCCTAAACCTACAACCCTCATGGTATCTGTTACATATATATGTCCTCTTCGATTGCATGCAAGATATGCTCCCTAATTTCTGTTATATAAACAGTAAGGAAAAATACATATTCCTTATGCTAGATAGATATAATCATTCATTATATTTGCCCTTATATTTACAACTGTCTTAAGAACTGAGAAGAAGTTGAACCTGTACATGCTGGCATATAGTAGACTCTGTAGATGTAGAAAGATACCACTTTCCTTATTGTGCCTTATTGTCAAATTGTGCCTTATCGCTACAACCTGTACTTAGCTTGTTTGAGCATAGATGTACAATAAACATCTTTCATTCATATAGAGCAGCATGTAAAGTTCTGTGTGTTAGTTACCTTGTATCCAGTTCTCTGATAGTAATCCCTGATGGCCCTGCACATCACCACACCTACAGGCAGGATGGCATTCACTCCTTCCTTCCCAGTGGAGGTCTTGATGAAATCGGAACCTGCACAAAACACACAAAATTTTACCCAAAATCAAACTACTTAATCCCAAAATTTGAGGGGTTTTGTCAGCGTAGATATAGCAGCCTGGCATTGTTGTAAATTTTACTGGAAGAGACTCTGTCGACAGAGACTCTAATTGGAATCTCTACTGTGGAGTTAACAACTGTAGTCTACTACATGTATAATTGTTGATAGTCTGACAAACACTCTGATTGAAACATCTGTCAAGGGGGGCCCTGATCAAAATATGTACCAGTAGAATCATTGATTCTACCAAATTCCAATCTTTAGCTTAATATATAGAATAAATACCCTACAATACACACAACCTTCATACACATTTTAAAGAAATATCTAGAAGATCAGAATTCTTCCTACTGGTAAGATTTTGTGATGAACAGTACCAGTGTCATTTGTGTGAAATAACATTGAAGGTATCATAACTTACCAGCCATCATGGCCACCAGTGAGGCCTTGTAAACGTTGGTGAGAGACCCCAGTTCTCCTGTAGCCAGGATAGTCTTGAGGTGAGCCTCTCCGCAGGCTTCTCTGAAGGCCTTTACTTCATCGTACACACCTACAGGACAGATGGAAAAATGTACATGTTAGTCCCTCCACAGGCTTTCCTAAAGGTCTTCACTTCATCATACACATCTACAGTACAGATGGAAACACGTACATGTTAGTCTCTCCATAGGCTTCCCTAAAGGCCTTTACCTCAACAGTACAGATGGAAACATGTACATGCTAGCCTATCTGCAGGTTTCTCTGAAGGCCTCCACCTAATTATACACACCTACAGTTCAGACAGAAACATGTACAAAATAGAAGGCTTAGAAGGCTCTTATCATCTTGATGGGTACATGTATCAATCTACAACAAGGCACACATTTTTATAATATACAGAAACCCATATCCAGACCTTGCCAGTCCCCACTGAGAGCCTGAGTTCTGCTGATGACAATGTCGATCTCAGAAGCCCCCTGTAGCACTGCGTCCCTCACCTCCTGTAGTCGGGTGGACAGGGGGTACTGACCACTGGGGAAGCCTGTCGCAACTGTACAGGCACGGGAGAAAATGGCAGGCTTCAGATCAGTGATAGGAAAAGGTATTGAATTGTAATAGGATGGACAAATATCCTGTGTAATTGTATGTGAAGCACTCCCATACGAGCGATCGCTGTTGTTGTTTATATCCAGGGTATTGGACGGTTGTTGCCTACCAGGACGTCAGTAGATTAGATGAAAAATTGATGTTCAAATTAGCGGCTCAAATTACTGGTTAATATGTAAATCAATTGTTTGCCAAACACCTGCTTTTTGCCTACCACTGCATCACCGTGGCATCATCGCGATCGCTCGTATACCCCATACTCTGAATGGTTTTGTCCATTATAAATATGAGACCATCCTGTTCAATAGGCAAAATTCAGACAACTTCTACCAACTTGTATCATCTTTACCTGGATAAATAAAAAATAAACAAACTTTACCCACCCTACCCATCATGTGGGTATTCTTTCTGCCTTATTGCCAGGAAAGACATTAAAGCATTCAGCTACAAACACCCAAGGCTCTTTGCTGGCTCTTCCTTTACTTGAAACAATGTTAAAGGATTGCAACAGAGCTACATGTACCTTTGTGTATGGTGTCTCTGAATAGTATTCATTGCTAAATGTACAATATATCCTCAGCCTTTAATCTTGCAGCCTTTAGATTTTCATGACACATTTTGTATCTTGAGTTCAATTTTGAAACAATAATTCAAGCTAAGAAAGATGGAAAAGGGCAAATATAAAAATACAGCAGCAGTATAATCAAACCATGGATAGTGAGTGAGTGAGTGAGTGAATGTTTCAAAACAGACAGTACCTGAGGCCACAGGTATGTTTGCCCCAGCCTGTTTCAGGTACTTGACTGCCTCCTTCACTCTGGCAGGGTACACACACACAGCTCCTGTAGTAATACCTGGATACAAGTACATGTTTAAAAGTTACAACATATCTCAGAGGTGTAACATATTAGAAAATGAACAGATTATAAGAGCACCCATTCATACATTTTGGCTTACCAGTCAAAGACAAAGACAAGAGCAAAGAAGAGTAGATTTATAGTCATTTCCACCAATTTCGATGACAACAGGCTGTCCCACAAGCGGACAGAGGGCACATCTGGTGTTGGAATGCCTGTTTTAACAAGGGCTTGATCCAATTCCCTAGTTTGCTCATGTGTAGGGGCCAATCAGCGCCCCCTTCCAAAACTTGGACGATTCCAGAAGTATTGATGTCAAGGTTCTCTGTGAATACTGTAAATGCATTAAGTTCGCAAGGATTTACTTTTGCGGTAGCTGGAAAATGGACTGTTTGCGGTGGTTATAAGTTTGCGGTAGTGCCATAGACTGCAGTCTCATAATATAATGGAAAAATATTTGCGGTAGTTTTAAGTTTGTGGTAAAGTGATCACCATGGAAACCGCAAACATAAAACCACTGCAAACATTTATAGTGGTAGAGAAGTGACTGTATCTAGTGTCTGATAAACATTGGACCAAAACTACTATCCTAACGGTACCCAGGCTACCTTTGTCCTGCATGTTAACAGCCTTGAGTAAGTCGTCCCTGACAGGATGATATGCCTTATAACACAGCCTCTGTACGTTAGCCGGGGTGTCGTCACCGGACAGGGTCGTCAGGTCAATACAGGTTACCGCACGCAGCAGCCACGAAGCCTGGAGAGACAAGGATAGGATAAAAACATGATAAAGATATTCAGCAATGTGGAGTACCATCTGTTTCAAGATTAAAATCCTCCAAAGTAGCATTTTTTAATTGAATCTTCTTTACTTTTTTTTAGCATTTTTTATTAAAGATTTGAATTAACAGAGTTAGTATCATTATCATTCATAAGTTTAAGTGTCATCATCATCGGTCGGCTCAATTTGAATGAAAATCTTTTCTTGTTTAGAAACTTAATAGAAGTAACAGAAGTTAAACAACCAAAACTAACAGACCCAAATCATGCAGCGGCACTCACTATTGATAATGACTTTTGTACCATATATGTGTAAAATATGTGTATAGACAAGTCTATTAGGATTTTAAATGATGTAAGCTTTACCTCTGTTATAAACTTTGTCTGACCCTTACCTCTTCCCTCATGACCTCAATGAAAAGCGACCTGCAGGCCAATTTGAACTTTCAACAAACAAGTAATCTCCTACTTCTTCTGCTCATAAAAATAGGTAACTGATTATTCTTGGGACACAACTTTTTACCTTATATAAATACTTCAACCACAATGCAAACATTCAGAAGTACAGAGGCCTGTCAGCTAGAACAAAAACAAAGAAGTTTTCTTACAAAGTCCTAAAGACAGTTCAAAACATAATTCTCTAAGCAGAGGTTGGGTCACGGGGAGTATGGCAGGGATTTTTACCAGCCACTACCAAGCTCTGTGACCCAACCTCTGCTAGGAAAATACAACATCTTTACTGACCTGCCATTTTTTCTTGACAGTCCTGGTGGTAGACAGGTACTGTGCCCTGCGTATGGTTGCCGGCTGGTTGACTCTGGTGGACTGGACCCAGCCTAAGTCTGTGGAATAAAGTGATAAATGGGTAAGAGGCAAGCAAGTAGAAACAATATCCTTGCTCCTGGGATTCAAATCCACACTGAATCTGGGTCGCCAGCTCACAAACCCAACGGCGCTAGCCACTATGCCAATGTAGCAAGTCTGTTATTACGTTGGGCGGCCCAGGGGTCACGTGGTGAGAGCACGTGATCATGGGCGCGCCCTGACGTCAACTAGGCCACGCCCCGCAGCGCTCGCGTAAGCTCCGCCTCCAATTGATGTAATATAAGACGCGGTACGCGCTAGTTAGACTAGAAGCAGACTCAGGGACAAGGTCAACCGCATCTTCCGCCGCCGTAGTTACGTAACCGGTTAGTTAATATCATCCACCCGCATCTGTCCAGGTATCTTATCTTGCATTATTTGTATTAAGCCAGTCTTTATCATTACCTCCGTTCACTTGCTTAAACTGTATACCATCGGTCGTAGTAATAAAGATCACATCAAACTGTACACTGAACCCTGGTCCTTGGCTATATTGGTGAGAGTGCATAGCATAGATACGTCACCTTGACGTATAGGTAAATGCCCAAATCCTACCACTAAGACCAAATGTTTACATGATTCCCACTAGTGGATACAGTTTTGCTCTGTGATCAAAATACTACGACTCGGTTTTCGTTTCCGTTTTGCGCTAGGGTGACGCATAGTAAAACTTTCCTTTGTTCTTGTGTGTCACATCCCCCCAAAACACGTGTGTTGTTGCACCAAACTTCCATTGTACAATCGATACGTTTCTCCGCCAAAGTGTTGAAATCCATTCTACCGCTCTGTTAAAGTTCACGTTGATACTTCGGTACTTTTTGCAACGCAATAAGTTAGAATGAAGAGTACGAAAATTGTCTAATCGTCTTGGCCACGTTTTGCAAAGCTCCCTGACGTCCTGGTGCGAATTTTATCCGTCAAATTCACGTTCTAACTCCAAAGTCCAAGTGCATCGTAAAACGCCGATATCTGATACAATTTCCTTCAAAATATTTGGCTCTTGCATCTAAAACTTCCGATCCTCCACGTGGTGGCCTATCGCATTACCTGATTTCAAATTCCCAGCCCCAATTGACCCAAAAGTTTCTATTCCATTCGGTAAAGTGTCCATTTGTTTCCCAACGTTAAATCTAGCCATTCGTTCTAAAATTCCTTCGGTATAAAGTCACTTTCGCTGCGTTTGCTTCCAAATATCTCCCAAAGGAAACTTGACTTTTTGTTCGTTGTCATTTTGCCATTTCGCGCCTCAACCGAGTTTTCTTTTGATCTGGGCTGCCGTCTCCCCGCTGGCGCCTATCAGTTTAACAAGTCTGAACTTAGCTTTTCATATTCCAACTTAGCAGTTTTGCGTAAATTATTTCAGCGGTTCGCAAGTTTTGCCTGGCGCCGGGCCGCTTTGTCATCGTTTTGACACCTTGTCTCTAGTCAACGCACCTATTGTCCCGACCAGGGTCTAATTTAACACCCTCTGCCGACAAATCCTTTTTATTGCAAATTTTTAGTGTCGTCTCTGTTTCTTGTTTGGCCGACGCCTGTGTCTTCTAAATTTCGCTACTGCCGACAAATCCTTTTTATTGCAAATTTTTAGTGTCGTCTCTGTTTCTTGTTTGGCCGACGCCTGTGTCTTCTAAATTTCGCTACTGCCGACAAATCCTTTTTATTGCAAATTTTTAGTGTCGTCTCTGTTTCTTGTTTGGCTGACTTCAGTCTTCTAAATTTCGCTACTGCTGACAAATCTTTTATATTGCAAATTTTTCGTGTCGTCTTTGGTTTTGCTCTTGTAGATTTCCCCTTGGCACCCTGTGTGGCCTGCCGCCCCGTGTTTTGGTTCCCAAGCAACCATCTGACGAAGCGCCTACTGTTGTTACACCACACCGAGTATAAACCATGTCCACTGCTTCCGCACACGACAACACGATACCAGATGACCAAGTGGTCCAACTCAACTTTGGTCTCCATGGCAACGGACGCGGTAGAGGCAGGGGCCGCGGCCGTGCTCGGGGGACCCCGCGCGCTACCGGAGCAGCCGCGACCCCCCGGCCCGCTCCCCAGCTCACACCGGTTTCACACGATGGGCCCTCACTAACATCGACCCTGGCCCGCCACCGTAACCTCTTCCCCCCTTCACCAATCTCAGGGCAATTCGACGATGCTGTCCCCCGTACCACTCGCCCTAGGATCATCCCTAAATTAATGTGCAGTTTTAACGGTGTCTCCGACATAACTTGGGAGGAGTTTAAAATACAATTTACCGCAGACAGGTCCTATGGCGAGTGGGACGACCCCCTCAGCAAGACAGTACTAATCAGGCATCTTTCGGGTGGGGCCCTTCAAACCTATAACACGGCTGCAGCGTCCGTCAAAAACGGACCCTGTGACGTGGCGCTTGACTTCATGCGGGAGATGTACAGTCGGCCTAATGACCCGACCCATTTTGAGTCGGAACTTTTCACGTTGTCCCGCAACCCGGGTGAAACGCCACAGTCTCTAGAGGTACGAATCCGCCGGCTAATCGCCAAAGTTCACCCCCAGGCCGACCAGCACACTAGGGATCTTTTGGGAATGCGGGAGTTCGTAGGCAAAATTCAAGACAAGCAAATGGCATGGGAGGTAAAACGCTCTAAACCCCAAACCCTGCACGAAGCCAGCATGACCCTTCAGTTTTTCGAGGACCTTGCTAAATCACACACACCGTCACAGCACCCCTCCCCACCTCCTCCTCCTAATGTCCGCCAGGTCAGCGATCCCTCTCCCGTCCCAGCGGAGACAGACATGCAGGCCATCCTGGCCTCCCACCGCCAGGAAATGCGAGAGATGCAGCGCTCCCACGAGCGTCAAGTAGCGTCTCTCCAAAGCCGCTTCGAGACGCTCCTCGGTTCCCAGCACCAACCCGCTCCCTACCACCCACCACCCTCAAATCGCCCACCACCCCCCACCCCCCAGAACCCAACTCCGCGACGCACCCCGCAAAACTCTGGGTGCAACTACTGCCACGAACTTGGGCACTGGAAGAGGGAGTGCCCTCAGCTGCAGCGCTCCAACGCTGGCCGCCGGTCGGGAAACGATTTCGGGCTGGCTTAACTGGGGGTCAGCCAGCCACTAGCTCCCCACCCCCCTCGACCCCTCCCGACCCCTCTCCTGCTAAACTCATACCTTCCACCCACCCTTCCGTCGGAAGTTTTCACTTTACACCCCAGATATATGGCCATTCCGCTGACGTATTAATTGACTCGGGAGCAGATGTTTCGCTTATTTCTGTTGACGTGCTAAACAAACTTGGTAACCACGTGACTCCACCAGAACTTGTTCCTTATGATGGACCTGCCCTATCGACTGTGGCTGGGGGCGCCTTGGACATAGTTGGTAACGTCACCCTCCCTCTCACGTGGCAACAACACCAGTTTCCCGCGAAATTCTTGGTCTGTCGTAACACGACCACGCCCATTTTGGTCGGCACTGACTTTCTACTGGCTTTCGATGCTGAAGTGTCAATGCGCAAGCGCACAATGACGCTCTGTGGGCCGACGGGCGTGGCATCCATTCCGGTCTCGCGCAAGGCAGCTGGGGCCGTTCGTCGTGTCGTGACCCGACACTCCTACTTAGTACCAGGGCGTTCGGTTCACCTTGTCCCAGGCAAAGTGGTAGGAAAGCGCGCAGATAACTCCCTTGGTCCCGGATACGTTAACCCGGCTCTTGCTTCATTAGGTCGTTTTGGCTTAACAGGGGAGTTGATATCACACACTCCCGCCAAAAATACCACCAGAGTTTTTGTCGTTAATGAGAATATTGAACCTGTCCTAATCCGTCCCGGCGCGGTAATTGGCTTGTATCACCCGTTTGACAGCCCCACCTCCCGCGGCGTTTCAGTCTGTCCATACACACCGGTTCCGCTCGCGCCCCCTTCCAACCAATCGTCGTCCGCTGGCGTGCCTCCGGCAGCCGGCCCCGGCCCCACACGCGCCACTAACCCCACCCCGACCCCCGACGTCCGTGCGGAGCTGGAGACATTGTTTGACCTGTCGTACATCCAAAACCCATCACACAGGAGTCAACTCTTGGACCTTTTAGTAGAATATGAAGACAGTCTCCCGCTCCCCGTACGACATGTCCACCACACCTGTTCTTACACACTCCATTGACACTGGCGATGCCGCTCCCATTCGCCTTCCCCCGCGGCGTACCTCCCCCCAGGCTAAAGAGCAAATTCGCCAGGAACTCGATAAACTGGCTTCACTAGGGTTCATCGAACCATCCAACTCCCCGTGGGGGGCCCCTGTTGTTCTAGTTAAGAAGAAGAATGGCGGCACGAGAATGTGTGTCGATTATCGCTCATTAAATTCCGTAACAAAGAAATGCTCGTGGCCGCTCCCCCGAATTGATGACACCCTCGATGCCCTGTCCGGCTCGAAATTGTTTTCCACATTGGATATGCGGGCTGGGTACCACCAGATTCCAGTTGACCCCTCGTCAGTGGAGAAGACTGCGTTTTCGACTCCATTTGGGACGTACCAATACACAGTTCTCCCGTTTGGATTATGCAATGCTCCATCATCCTTTGCGCGTCTCATGGAGTCGGTCTTAAGGGGTCTACAACCACAGTGCTGTTTGGCGTATCTTGACGACAATATCGTACACTCTGACGATGACGTCACTATTCATCTCAACTATCTCCGGGCAGTCTTCCAACGTTATCGAGAAGCCCGACTCAACCTCAATCCGGAGAAGTGTCGTTTCCTACAAAGACAGGTAGAGTTCTTAGGGCACATTATCTCAGGTGACGGTGTCAGTACCGACCCCTCTAAAACGTCAGCGGTAGATAACTGGCCCACCCCGCGCTCGGTCCGCGATGTGCAACGTTTTTTAGGTTTGGCGAACTACTACCGACGCTTTGTTCACGGATTCGCCCAGATCGCGCGGCCCTTAACGGTCCTTACGAGGAAAGGCACCAGGTTCAGCTGGTCTGCGGACTGTCAGTCCGCCTTCGACCAACTGAAAGCTGCTCTTGTCTCTGCCCCTATACTTGCCTATCCAAACTTTGACCTGCCCTTTATCGTTGACACGGACGCGTCCGACAAAGGGATAGGGGGCGTGCTAAGTCAAGAGCAGCATGGGCATGAGCGCGTGATCCTGTATTATAGCCGAGCACTCTCGCCTGCGGAGCAACGTTACTGTACCCATCGGAGAGAGATGTTGGCCGCAGTTGAGTTCATAACAAAACACGACTGCTATCTGCAAGGCGAAGAGCCCTTCCTCCTCCGCACGGACAACAGCGCGGTCAAGTACCAAATTCGCAACAACAATCCGACCGGCCAGTCAGCTAGGTGGATACTGCGGCTAAGTCCTTACTACTTCAATATTGAACATAGGGCCGGTACGCGCCATGGTAACGCAGACGGTGTCAGTCGCATCCCCTGCGCGCAATGTGGTACGGTCGCTGAAGACTTAGACGTAGACGTTCCCCCCTCCCCCCAATGCGATACTGTCCCCCAGGTTAACACTGTTCAAGCCGGTATGGCCACTCAGACTGATCCCCTGTTTTCTACGATCGATTTGGCAGCCAAACAGCGCGAAGACCCCATCCTTGGCCAACTTGTCACAGACAAGGCCCAGGGCGTGAGACCAGTGGCCACCGGCTGCTGGCAGGCCTTGACGCGTGATCAAAAACTCTTGTATGGTGATTGGGACAATCTGGTATTACGGGACGGGGTCCTTTATCGCCAATACATTAAATCTGATACCCCCGAACCTGCCATGCAACTCTTGGTCCCACGTACATTAATTCCCACTGTACTGCGTATGGTGCACTCGGATCCGTTGTGTGGGCACCTGGGGATCGACAAGACAGTTGAAAGACTCAAAAACTCTTTTCATTGGCCGGGTCTGTCATCTGATGTCATCGCTTTTGTAGGGGGGTGCTTGGTATGTCAGAAAACTAAGGGAGGGCAACGGCAGCCCCGGGCCCCCTTATGCCCTAGCGTGGTAGGCTACCCTAATGAGAGAGTTGCCATGGATATAGTCGGTCCACTCCCAAAGTCCCAACAGGGTTCCAAATACATCCTCGTTGCGATCGACTATTTCACAAAATTTGTCGAGATCTTCCCCCTTGTCGATGACACCGCCCCTTCAGTTGCAAAAAGCTTTTACCAGGGTTGGGTCTGTAGGCACGGGGTCCCTGCATCCCTACACACCGACAGAGGATCCAACTTTCAATCAATACTGGTCACGGAGCTTTGTAAGTACCTGAAAACCCATAAAACGCGGACCACGTCGTACCACCCCCAATCTGATGGGTTAGTCGAACGTTTCAACCGGACAATGGGCGCTATGCTCAGAGCTTATGTCCGTCAATCTGACCAGCGAGATTGGGACTTCCACCTCCCCGCGGTACAGTTTGCATATAACACTAGCTGTCAGGCCACAACAGGTTTTTCACCTTACTTTCTAATGCACGGGCGTGAAGCCCGCCTTCCTGTGCACCTCCTGACGGGTGTACGTTGTGACTCTACCTCCACTTCGGAGTTCGTTGCAGCACTCAACGACAGAATGCCGTCTATTTTCAAATTGGTGCAGCAACACACGGCCCAGAAACAAGCTCGACAGAAAGAACTATTCGATTCTAAGGTCTATGGACAGCCACATGCTGTGGGCGACCTGGTGCTAGTACGGAATAACGCCGGGAAACCTGGCCTCTCCCGGAAGCTGGCCAACAAGTTCCATGGCCCGTACGAAGTATTGAGTAGGGTAGGGGACAATGCCTACCGGGTGAAAAACACCCGTGGCCGACGGCAAATTGATGTGGTAAATTTCGAGCATCTCAAGGCCCTTACTCCACAGATGTTTGATCCTGACTATGACCCCAGGCAAGAGGGTCGCCGTCCGACGCGCAGGCGTCGTAAAGCTAACCACGTGACTTCTCCCCCTAGGCCACCAATCTCGGAAACCTCACCCACTGACGGCGATGACGAAGAGTCAGACGATGACGCCCCGAGCGAGGACCCTGTAACCCCCCAAGGACATAGCTCCGCGGGGTCCCCTCCCTCTTATGTTTCAGATCCGTCCTTATCTGACACCGAACCCAAGCGGCTCCGAGCACCTGTGGCGCAGCGTCGACCCTCAGCGCCGTCATCCCCTACACACAACCGGCCACCTGACACAGCACAGACGGCACCCATCCAGTCACCTGGCCCCGACCCATCACGTCCCCAGACACCTGTTCCAGATCCGACACCGGCACCAGCCCAGACACCTGTTCCACATACGACACCGGCACCAGCCCTGACACCTGTTCCAGATCCGACACCGGCTCCAGATCCGACACCTGTTCCAACCCCGACACCTGCTGCAACACCTACTCCGACACCTGCTCCGACCGACACGACAGCGACAACATCATCACCTGTCCTTCCGTCGCCGTTACCGCAACGTACCAACCGGCGTCGTCGTAGACAACCGCGAGACATGAACAATTTTATATGCTTCCCGGACGCTTATACCTCCAGTGACAGCAACAGTGATACAAATCATGTCCACCCCAATGTATGCCAGGTCACTAATAGTTTAGACGTGGGGCTGACTACACAGTGCCAACCTTTGGATAGGTCGTGTCCCGGGGGGGAACAGTTCAGTGAAGGTCCCCCTGCCCGTCCCTTGGAACCCTCAACTTACGACCTCTCGCCAAATAGATGGAATCCGGTGGCCCATTTCATGACAGCTGTAGTCCGGGCCTTCACCAGCCCACCGAAACCTTTCTAAGAAATTCATGTCAAATTAGGAGTGGAAAATTCTTCATCCGTCTGAAGTCCCTCGTGTTCTCTCGTGGTTTGGGCACCCCCCCCCCCCTAGGTTCTATGTCCCCCAAAGGAACGGAATTTGACCCTCTGCCTACTTCGTCCCCTGTCTCCTTGTCGTGACTCGCTCACACATAGACGGGCATGGTTAATTCCCCTAATGATTGGTTCCGTAGCGACATGACCGTAGCGGGGTGTCCTTCCTACAACCACTTCCGATCGGGCTTCCGTACTTAGGTACCTACGGTTTGGCAAGCTTTTTCCTCCTCCTCGGTTTCGGCTACTGATTGTGTAAACCCGGGCAAATTTCAGCCTTCCTTGCGTCATTAAGTGGTCTCCTAAAAAAGAGATTCCACGAAGACAGTTGTCGTAATCATTAGCAGGGCACATTGTTAGGGATTAAGGTAGTGGGACCGCCTCGTTCTTTTCTCCGTTGGGACCCGTTTTCCCTTCCGAACGCGTTGGCACTCACTAGTCCCCTCCTCGTCTGGCACTGCGGCCAAGGACCCGCCAAAGTGCAGTGGGTCCCGAGCAAAAACGCTCTCAAACTGGTTAGACCGGGTTCGACATGATTTATCCTGTCTGTGTGTATTACTCGGGTACAGAGTCTTGTCTACGTTGATGTGTGTACAAAATGCTTTTGATGATATGATTACTAATGTTCGGAACTTTGATGATGTTACTGTTCAGGAAAGTACTTTGGTATTATGGTGCTCCGTTATTCTGATGCTTCGATGACCTTATTGTTTGGGAAATTGTTTTGGTATTGTTTGGTATTTGTTTGGTATCGATATTTTGGATTTTGTTGTCATGCCTTCTGTTGCTTTCTATATGTAATGTTGTTTCGAATTCATTCGTATGGTGCCATGATGTATTTTATGTGATGCTGTATTCAACGAGATTCTCACCTAAGTGTCAAAGTCGATACAATTGTTTTTTTACTTGATTTGTACTTAATGAGATTGAAAGACCAGTCGTATCTGAGTCGATGCGATATTTTTTTTTCTCTCTTCATCTGTACTTAGTGAGCCGATATTGATGTATGCTAAGGTGTGAGTTATGGTTTGCGTATGGTTCCGGGTATTCGAAATTCATTGTGATATTCTTACGTAATTTATTACTTAAAGTTAGTTCAATTTTACTGAGATGTGTTAAATGATGCGGGAGCATCATTAAGCGTTGCGGGGGGGATGGTGTAGCAAGTCTGTTATTACGTTGGGCGGCCCAGGGGTCACGTGGTGAGAGCACGTGATCATGGGCGCGCCCTGACGTCAACTAGGCCACGCCCCGCAGCGCTCGCGTAAGCTCCGCCTCCAATTGATGTAATATAAGACGCGGTACGCGCTAGTTAGACTAGAAGCAGACTCAGGGACAAGGTCAACCGCATCTTCCGCCGCCGTAGTTACGTAACCGGTTAGTTAATATCATCCACCCGCATCTGTCCAGGTATCTTATCTTGCATTATTTGTATTAAGCCAGTCTTTATCATTACCTCCGTTCACTTGCTTAAACTGTATACCATCGGTCGTAGTAATAAAGATCACATCAAACTGTACACTGAACCCTGGTCCTTGGCTATATTGGTGAGAGTGCATAGCATAGATACGTCACCTTGACGTATAGGTAAATGCCCAAATCCTACCACTAAGACCAAATGTTTACACCAAAAGGATGCACCTTTTGGCATGGTCGGTTTGGTGGCGATTGAACCCCACTGTTACACAACTTCCCATTTTCTTTTTACGATCTGTCCTCGAATCTCTTAGTTTGATATCCTTATGTGGCACATCTTTAACTTTTACTCACAGGGTCAGCATAAGAAACAATGCAAGCGGCGAGTAGAAACAGTGTCCCGGCTCCCGGGATTCAAACCCGAGCCGCCAGCTCACAAACCAAATGCCTTTATGAAACTTTAACAACTATAGGTCGGACCCATTGGCATGATCAGTTTGGTCAGTGCTGGAACACCACTGTTAATTACTACTAGTATTGTGGGTTGTACATTTCTAGAAAAACAGGCTAAAATCTGATTCATTTTCAGGAATATAGGTGCACTGGTGGTGCACATACTCATGACCTAAAAATCTAGTGGATGCACAGAAAAACTTTTGGCTGCACAACATGCTTACACACTTCCTGTTCTTCAGAGCTGGAATACCAAATTCTATCATATGTAATGGTTAATAACTTAAACAAGTTTAACGTTACATGTCATTGACCCCAATTCTGATATGATTTATGGTGATGGCCAGCCTCTCCAAAATTGCTTAAGATATAATTCAATATGTAGTTCTCATGATCTCTGACTATGTTCTTCCCCAAGAACAGTGTGCTGATTATGCAATTTATAAAATCAAATTTGTTTTCCTCATGCCTCTTCATAATTTTCCTGATCATCAACTTCCTTCTGCATAATAATTTTTTGCTGAAAATCTTTTCCCGCTTCGAAAAACATCCCCTAACTCTACTAAAATTGTGAAAACCTCACCTAGCTCTACTCCAGGATTCCTACAGGCCATGACTGTAGAGTAGGACAGGTTTTTATCCGTGCACGGAGCTCCTGTTTGTGCTAAACTTGCTCCTCCAATTTTACGTGAACCAAAATCTCTTCTTACCACCATGCACCTTCTTCCTCAATCCTGTCAACAAGGAAAACTTACATGACGTCACGAAGGTACTCAAGGAGTATTGAGCATACCTTGATTGGTAAGCGTTGCCATTGTAGACCCATCAATACCCTCCAAAAGCCAATTTTCTACATTGATATAACGTTATAGTTGTTTTTTTGCGATAAATGTTGAAATGACTGAATAAGTCTGAAGTGATAATTAAGCTATATAATTTCTCTTCGAGTATCTCTAAACTCTATTAGCACCCTCCACTTAGGGTCCCTCAAGGGACAAATCACTAAATTACATAGGGTTTGCGCAGTGAGATAGCTGTTGTTGTTGATCTCCGTTTATAATGCCTATTTTTCGCTTGAAATAAGTCTACACCGCCTTACTAGATATTTCATTTTCGAAAATATGATGAAATATAAGTATTAAAGAGTTACTATTTCTTCTCAGAGCCTAATTGACTATCAATGGTTTATCCCCAATCACCTAATCACATGACGCAAACCTTTACTCCCCTTTGATAAAAACCAAACGCGTTCAATTTGAAAATAAGCCTTCGCCATCCAACCAGTTAGGATTGCTTTTAACATTTTATAGCATACAAAAATATCGCATTATTAAATTTTATTCCGGCAGATATCATTTTAAACATTCTGTACTTGTTTTAATGCTGTTTTGTTATGATATTTTAGGTACGTTTTTACGCGGTGGCCACAGCTGGCCAGAAAAAGCCACGAAGCGTGAAGGAAAGACCTTTGATCAACTTGAAGCTGCAAACTTGATGATGCAAGCCGACAAACTTTCCGTAAGGCTCCGATCCTTAGATCTACCACTTCACAACCCTACCATGATCTAGTAATACTAACCTTAATCCATTTATCTTTAACGGCTTTGCTATAAAGTCGTCGCCGATTTTCCGTTTTGTGGCTGTGACCTTTGAACTTGCAAAAGGAGGAGGAGGTTATTTCCGGTATTTTGGAGTTCTCCTTCTTTTTCTTCCTAACTAACATTTCTGTCGAGATTTCTCCGGCTGTATCAACTGCACCTGCTTTGAACACATACAGAGGCATAAGTTGATGGTGTTTCTGACAATCCAGGTAACGTTAGAGCGATTTTGTGAGTGTATTTTGATGTGTCAAACGGGGAACGTTATACGCAGTTTCTTAAGCTTAGTGTCCACGGTGGGCGGGGCGGAAGTGAGTTTATTTGTAGAAAAACGTACTAGTAGTTCAAGGATGTCCATAAAATTGAACAAGTACTTTAAGATGTATGCAGTATCCCTCAGTACGCTGTAGACGAACTTAAACTTGTTCTAGACATTTCTGTATTAGTGTTAGACTTAGAGACAGTCCGCAGTTCCGATACACTTTGAGCTCGTATCTTAGCAATGGCGTTGGGCCGCTACCTTCTTAGCGAGGCAGAAATTTTTCTCAGAGAGGTGTGACGATCTTCATATTATAGAGTCTGAGAGCCAGTTGCACTATGATGATATTTGTCAACAGGAGAAACAGTGTAAACAATACAGAAGTGTTTATGTTTGTTGTTTTTATTTGGTCACTATATTAATACACATTCTCAAGTTTAGGGTTGGCTATCTATTTATGATGTGTCAATGCCATATCTTCTGACATCGTATACTTCAAGCAGATGTTGGGAGCAATTCTTGTTTCCTACTCATTTTTCTTGGCCCTATAGGCCCTACCACCCTGCCAACATGTGTTTTACATTAGTGTAGCATCTCTTGAGCAATATCACCTCCATTATAGGGGTATTGTCTAAAATGGTTGTGTATGTGTGTTTACTCCTATAACTCAAGATCCTTTCGATGAATTTGTATGAATTTGGGTCCTATTTTGAGTACATGGATGTAAACCAAATAGACATGATTTTTACCTCCCTTGCAGTATTTTCAGGTACTGCAGCATTAACATTACAGGCCCATATCTCCTTCCTGAAGGTAGTGTGGCATAATCCATGAACATATCAGCTGACCACATTGACAAAAAATAACCCTTATACTAGTTATAGGTGGGGAGACAGCTGAGGTTGATGAAAGGAAGGGTCAAGATTTTTCTGTGTATTGACAAAAAGTAAGCCAGTTCGCAGTTTGAACTACACGTGTGAGATCAAAGATGAAGGCTCAAGCCCCTAACTTTTGAAAGTAAGTCCTTGTCTGAACACCATGTTACAGTTTTGTTTATGTCTCAGGGGCTTAAACTTTAGCATATTAGTATTACTAAGATTGCATCACACCTCACATGTGTAGATTAAACAAACAGACCATAAACCAGCCCATACATGTCCATATGCCAAATGCTACCCATCCGTGACTCAAATAACTGTCCCAGCATGGTTTGGCCTACATTTGTGTACTGAAGGTCATAGTGACACATTCCCCAAATGATCCTGGCAATTAATCACATCCAGATTGTGTTATGACGGTTCTGGCCTGAGTGTACTTACTAGTAGTAATATGTCAAGAGGATCTCGGCATTTTCATTTTTGTTTTCCAACATAAGGCCGCTTTTCCCTCATGACACAAATTTTCCACATTGCTACAATTTTGCATTGAATTGTGTGTTATTATGTTTAAATTTAGGTTAAATGCTATACTCTCTGTTGAGTAATTTGAAATCATTTCCCTAACAATGTATGGTGTGTAAAATAAGCTGTTGAAGTTTCCAGGTGTACTAGTACATTTTGGCATAATATACATGCATCTTGAGGACGCCTTTCGTAGAATTCGATACTTCAGAAAATCAACTCATACATATGCATGCACATGAGTAGTCTCGCTGGAGGTGATTGTGCATATGTTAAAACGTTGATTTGTGATTTAGAAGCATTGGAATTATACAGTGTGCTACTGTTAGACTAGGTTACCACCACTAGAAAATGTGCCTTTGGTAAAGGCAGAATATGCTTTCAATGTATCTTTTTATAAAATGATTACTTAGTATTTTGTACTTTCACAGGTACAGAAACCATTGACCGAGGAGCCATCATAGCGAGGCAGGCATCGTAGACCTCCGTGCATTGTTGACCTTGAAATACGGACTGAAGGTTAATTGGGATCTAGGAATACAATACCAGCTGTCCAGCACTGTCTGCCAGGACCTGATGTTTTACAAGTGTTGCTGACAGGATGGATAGAAGGTTATCCATTCAGAGTTATACAAACGTTGGTGGGAGACCATGGAAAATGTTTGGAGGTGGATTCATGCCATAAAGTCATGTCTATAGTATTCCAGGGACATGACAATCCATGTTTAGTTTATAGAGAAGTTTACGTGACTTATACTTGAAGTTTTGAGCGTTAAACTGGGCGAGATTTCGGAAAACAGACAACTGCTAGACTCTGAAGTAGAGGTAGAGGTCAAACGAAGGTCAAAGCCATGAGTACTGATGATGATAGTTCCAAAAATGGTGAAGCAGCATCTGGGATGCACCGAAGTGGGAGCGACAATGTTCTCGTGAAACCGACAGTACGCTTTCACGTTGAAAACTGCGAGGAAACTGAAAAACAGTCTGAGAATGGCACTGTTGAAAGCCCAGAGCACAAAGAGGAATCAGTGGAAAACGGAGATCACGCGTTCTCTGAGGAAGGCTCGCCAGTGCGACCGGAAGGACAGGGTCTAGCGACGGAATCTCCACGGATACGCAGTCCGTCTGTGGCAGAGGTGAAGGGAAAGGCGTACGAGAGATTACAGGAGGAACTAAGTCGAGCACAACAGGTACACATCATCATTTTTGTCTATTGTTGCAGACATGCAACTGACACGTATTGTTTTTTACAATGTCTTGCTTATCTTAGTTTACTATGATCAACCAGAAAAAAGGAAAGTTAGAAATTAAAGCAGATCACACAAAGCTACTCTTACTAGTGAAATGTAGACATAGTCTTAGGGTTATAACAGTAGTTCTCCTTTATCCGTGAGGTAACCTATTTTCCCAAAACCAAGAACATTAGTTTCAATATTTGCAAAATATTGCAAAAGTTGAAAACACCGTCAGTCAACATGATAGCCCTAAATACTCTGGTTTTAATAGCAACGGATATAGGTTACCCCGCAGATAAAGGTGAACTAGCGCTAATACCACATTATCAGGAAGAATTCTGTTGTGTGTTCCATTTACCTAATTGAATTGTTAGTAAAAAACAAATGAATCGTTAATGATCTGTGTGCTGTTTTGTTATGAAGGAACTATTGCTGAAAGATGAAGAGTGTGAGAAGTTGTCTCGTGTCCGGGACCAAATCGGCCAGGAGCTGGAAGAGTTGACAGCCAGCTTGTTTGAGGTAGGAACATTTTGTCCTGTGTTGGAGGAAAACTAGATATAATGTAGCTTTCATAAAGGTCATCGCATTTTCACATCTGTATCTGTAAAGCCAGTATAACTGTCCTTGGCTTTGGCACAACACAACAGCTTCACAGGCACACAGAGCGGCAACAGCTGGTTACATGTATTGTACATTGTGTCTCACACTGAACAACCTGTCACATGGAACCTTTGCACATTTGCCAGCTAGCATTGTTTGAAGTGAGGATGCCCTACTGTATTGGATGGCAATGAATTTCACTCTGCAATATTTCTAAGAAAAACAAATTTCATTGTTAAATTGGTAAGATATACATGTATGTTAATCATGCTCATCATTGTTAAACAGGAGGCCCATAACATGGTTAGGGAAGCCAATGTGGCACGGGCATCTGCAGAAAAAAGACTGAAGGAAGCCAACAGTAAGGTAAGAAAAACATGTGCCAATGCTACTCATCCACATTAAATAACTGTCCCAGCATGGTTTGGTCTACATTTGTGTACTGAAGTGAAGGTCATGGTGACACATTCCCCAAACGATCCTGGCAATTAATCACATCCAGATTGTGTTATGATGGTTCTGGCCTGTGCGTACTAGTCTGTCTGAGATTGTCTCATTTCATTTCCAAAGGCATACAGTCAAACCTGTCTATAGCGGCCACTCAAGGGACCGGACAAATTTGGCCACTATAGACAGGTGGCCTCTGTATAGAGGTGGCAGCTTGTAGATAAAATACCCAAGGGACTGACAAAAAGTGGCCACTATGGATAGGTGGCCCCTCTGTAGAGGTGGCCCCTAATACAGGTTTGACTGTATTTACCGATAAGGCCACAAATTTTCAACATTGCAATGATTTTACGAAATGTGTTTGTGTCAAATTTAGGTTTTTAAGTTTTTAAGGTAGTTATAATTTTATGTAACATATTATGTCCTCTCAGATTGACATGCTTCAGGCTGAGGTGGAGGCCCTGAAGACTCTGGTCATCACGTCCACTCCCAGCATGCCCAACCACCAGCACCACCCGCAGCTCCAGGCCCCCGCCAAGTCCGGCATCACGGCCGCGCACTTCCAGACTCACAAACGCTCCACCAGCTTCGAGCCGCAGACTGCCAAACAGAAACAGGCAGCCGCAGCCGCAGTGGTGCCACCGGAGGGTAGAGAACAGGAGGAGGTTGAGGTACAGTACACCTATCGGCTGTCACAGGCTTTAGCTAGGATTTTATTATAGGGGTCCAAATTTCTTGGTGAGTCGCATAAGTAATATAGGCTCTACTGTTGTAGGGGGTCCGGGGGCATCCACTTTCCATGATGCAGAGTTTTAAGATAATTTTAAGTTAAAATGGTGCATTGTAAGTCCTGCTGAGGGGCAAAATTACTGCCAGAGAGGTCACAGTTGAAGACTGAGACCACAAATGACCTAGTGGCATCCCTGGTCAATCAGAATTTCGTGCTTGTCAGAGGATCTGCTCCCCAGTGTAAGGGCGGCTAGTACAAATGTACCATTGGCGCATGCCTGGCTAAAAGCCTGGTCTGTCACTCAGAATTTGAAATAAAAGTCTCAAGTACATGTACATGTTAGTTTTTATCTCACAGTCAGGCAGACTTGCCAATACAATAGTACCCATGAAAATCAATGATTGAACATTACCAGGCCCTAAGTCTACAGGTTTTTTATTGTTGTTGACTTTGCTGTTCTCCAGCTTGACCCTACCCTACATCAGGAGTTCGTGACGTGGCGGAAGAGTCCAAGTCTAACGAGGGACGTGCCATTTCTCGCCAGGATATACAGTGAAGACATCCTGCCATGTCTGGAGTTTAAAAATGCAGAGGTGAGGATACCAGAAACCTTCGAGTAATCTAAAATCTTCATGTGAATAATAACAGAACAGTAGAATAATCTCATTCACTGTTTGACACATGTGTAGTCTAATATATTGTGGGTAGCTGGAAGGGCACTTGCACTACATAATAGCCTTTGACTTAGACAATACACAATACACAATATAGAATCTGTACAATTCATTCAAAATATCGAGGTAAGAAAGTTTAGATGCACGTCATAAACTGAAAATTGTGTGCGAAAATTTGTAAAGATGGACTGCAATGGTTTCACGTGTGTTTATCTTTTAAGATAATTTTGTTTGTTTGTTTTTTCCAGTTGGCTGCTGCAGTTCAAGAGGCAGTAGAGAAGAACACATTGTGTATAGAGCCGATAAACGGAGTATCATCATTTCCAAGGTCAGTTTGTTTCTTTAAACCTTTGGTTTTTAATGAGAAGCTCAAATCAGCCATGGATACATGTAAACGACTTATTAAGTGTTAACAAGAAACTACGATAAAAATATTCGTGATGTATTTTTCATTGTGTGCAGCTGACAGTGGCACTGGTACTATGAATCTTAAAATATTCAGTGTACTTTTAAGGTCTCAGTTATTGCAGCAACCTCTACTTATTACTTGTTATAGCTGTTACTTCAAAGATACCACAATTTTTTTTTCTATTGTCCTGAAATCTAATGGGTACAATGGCTTCACATGTATTTATCTTAAAGTTTATCACTGTTTGTTTGTTTGTTTTTTCAAGTTGGCTGCTTTCAAGTCCTGAAATCTAAGTGCTGTGATTGTAACGCCAGTTCACCTTTATCCGCAGGTTAATTAACCCATAGATCTATTTCCGTTGTTTGGAGAAACAAGGTATTTAGGGAAATCAAGTCAACGGACTTTAGTCTCAAATTACAAAATGTGAAATGAAAATATAGCAGTTTGATTCTGGAAATATTGTAGTTTGAAATCACCATCAGTTGTTATCCCTAAATACCTTGTTCCATAAAAGAACAGATTGAAGTAGGTTACCCTGTGGATAAAGGGGAACTCGCATTAAGTAAGTTTAGAAACTTATCAGAGAAATAAATATGACTTGTGACCCTTTGTGTACCACAGGTTATGTGCTCTAAGTCAGGTGACCAAAGTGTGCAAGTATAGACTCAAACTAGAGAACGACGACAAGACATACAACATCTCACAAGCCACCAGGAATAGGGTAAGATGTCTGTCACATAAAATCATAAAGTCCTTTCTAATGACTCTATGTCAACTATGTACTGTAATGTTGGCACATTGTAGGACCATTGTTACTGTATTCATACTGTAAATAATTAAATGTTTGTGGTGATTTAATCTTGGGGCTCTCCATGGAGTTCTTACTGCAACTATGAACGTAAAACACTTAGAATGCCTCAAATGCCTCTCCTGCAAAGTCAAGTCCCCTCAAACAGTACCTCAAGATGTGAAAGCATGAAGATTACCATTTGATGATTGTGTAAACATTTTTTATTGTTTCCAACAGATAGCTGCCGTATGTGACTTCATGACGTATATCAGATATATCCAGCTTGGATTGGTCAAGTCAGTAGGTATGTACAGTTTGATATTGTATGTTCTAACAGATAAAGTATCCTAATACTTTTGACATTGTGGGGTTAGTGTATACTTTTGGACGTATACAGCATGAGTATGAAACTCACCTGCCTAGTAGGCCTGCTACTTGACGCGCTTTCCAGCGCCTTGAGTTGTAGAAATCATCAGTCAGGTCCACCTGTCCTTAGCCGTTTCGTCCCCTATCCTGAGACAGCCTCTAGGTGGGGGGACAGCAGGGCGAACGTCTTCGCTCTGCCTCTCTACAACTCTTCTGACTACTTCTCCTTGATTCCCCACTTCGGATCTTTCCTCTTCACCCACAGCCAAAAGCTGCATCGCTCCACTTCTTCAGATAACGCTTTCACTAACTGCTTGTGACTAATGGAGAGTTCTCTACAGAGGCGTGTGATGGATGTTCCTACGAACCCCCTGCATCCTACTTCTACTGGGTATAACAATGCCCTCCAACTGTTCTCTACACACTGCTGTACAAGGTCCTGGTATTTGAGCTTCTTCCTCTCAAATGCCAGCTGGACGTTTTCTTCCCAAGGGACGGTTAACTCAACTATGATCACTGTTCTCTGTGCTGGTGACCAAAGCACTATGTCCGGGCGCAGAGTTGTTTCGCAGATGGTTCTTGGGAAGACTAAGCGGTTGTCCAGGTCGACTGACATCTCCCACCCTCCTTTACTCATCAGACCTTCACTTCTCCTTCTGCTGGCTGGAGCTGCTTTCTGCCCTTCCTTGACGAAAGGGATGAAGGACTGGTTCTGAACTCCATTGCTGCTTGCCTTCTTCCTTCCCTCCTCTAAGGTTGCAGCTAGGATTCTCGGAGCTTGGTTGTGACGCCAGGTGTATCTTCCCTGTTTTAAAGAGGTAGTGCAGGCAGAAAGGATATGCTTAAGGTTGGCCTTTTTCGCCCCGCACAACTCACAAGATTCCTCCTTTGAATACCATCTGCTTAGGTTTCTTGGACATGGGAGGATGTCATAGGCTGCCCTTATCAGGAAACTTAGTCTGAGGTCTGGTTTCTCCCACATGTTTTTCCACGTTAGCTTTCTGTCCACTGTGCTCTCCCAGTTAATCCAGGCTCCCTGCTGGTGTTGACCAACAACCTTTACTTTTCTCTCTTCTTCCATCATTTTCTTCACCTCATCCACTACCAGTTGTTTCTTTTCTCGCTGGGTGGCCTTGTCCCATCTCAGGGTTCTTTCACCCCTTTTTCACTCACAATCTGTGTGGTTTGCCCCAACAAACTAGGGGTGTTGCACAGTACAAGAACAAGAACAAGAACCCCATCCAAGACCACACCTCCCCTGCTGTACAGCTCCTACTATGTCTCTATGCTTGAGCCTGCTGACAGCTTGGTCAATCACTTCATCTGGGTTCCACTTTCTCCCTGTTTTCTGCCCTCTGTAAGCTGCTCTAACTGCGTTGTCCTGTGACCACTTCAGCTCTAAAGCCGTTCGCACTTTCTCCAGCTTGTATTCCTCTGTAATGGAGGTAAGTGGGAGGGTCAGTTTGTTTCTCCCGGCTAATGCAGTCCTAGACAGACATCGTGGAACACCCAGCCACTTCCTTACAAACGAGTTTGCTTTTCCCTCGACTTGGTCAGCTGTTGAGAGGGGTATGTCATACATCTTCATACTCTCATGTCCCTAATAAACGTACCGGGACGTTTATTTTTTTCAGCCTCACAATCCACCCGGTACGTTCTTATTTTGGACGGTACGTTTATTTTTTTTTCTGAAAATTGGGGATTTGCTAAGCCAAGACCCTCAAAGATTTGAAGTTTTTGGGGTTTCTGCCCATATTTCCGCGGTATTTTTGCTCAAAATTCCCTATTTTTCGGGCGAAACGGCGCGGATTTCAATGAGCGTGTACGCGTACGCGGTACTCTTTCGGTGATTTCGGTCGATCTTGCTAGGACGCTACAAAGTAAATGTTGTTCTTGGGGGAAAATAAAACACCACACTGACGTTTTGAAATACAATTTTTACATAAATAACTTTTAGTTTTAACTTAGTAGTAGTTTATAGTCTCTGTTTACATCGTGCGCTTTCGGCAGCGAGGCGGAAGAGTGATTCATTCACATTCGTTGACATAATAAATGCTGGACGTAAAAATAACAACTATAACATCGTTTCCCTTGTGATATGAGTTTTGACGCCGCAAATTCTCCAAAACGACAGGAATTCGTCGGTAAAAACAGCAAGTTCATAATCATTTCTAAGCGTCAACCGCCACAACTTTCCTTTGTAGATGCATGTGCCATTATGCCGAGGTGGTCACGTCGAAATAAAACGTTCTCTAAGTAGGCTTATTTCTTTGACAAAAATCAACCTTAGTCTAGTTTTCACATAAGTAACTTTTATTTATTAGATTTTAATCGTTTTTATCCGTAATCACTGTAGTTTATGCAACACATCAGAAATCTTGTTGCGATATTTTACTTTGGTAAAAGTGGAGTCGTCCACTGACCCCTAGTGACCTTGTTTATCAGCTGCTGCGACGCCATGTTGGAGGAAAACGCAAAGACGGAGATTTCCATTTTTGGCCCGCGGAATACGAAAATTGGGACAGCTTACATGCATTTCAAGAACCTAAAACATCAGATACATGAACGGACGGTCTATTTGTAAAATCTGCCCATATAGCCTTCCAGTCTGCACAGAAATGACGATGTAGAGAAGGGTAGAATCGATCGAAGTGCAAAGAGTCTGAGATGAGAAAAAAACGCCACGTGAATTCAACATCACTTCGCATAAAATCACATAATTTTGTACAATGTTTCCTTTATTCAATGTCTCCTTCATAAAGAGTCCGAGTTGAACCGACATTTTGCTGATGTAGTACAGAAAAAAAAGTGATCCATTCGTGGATAATTTACTATTTAGCGCAGCGTAACGCGGCCGGCCACGCGCCCGTGACGGCAGTGTTGGCATAGCGGCCGGACTGAAAATCGTCTGGCCGCGACCGCATTCGACAGGTGACCGCTATAGACTATTTCTTAATGCTTAGGTCAACGGGAAAAATCCAAGGGACCGACGAAAACGGACCGCATGGCCAGTTACGTGGCCCCTATACTCAGGTGACCCATAAGGCAGGTTTCACTGCGAATTTTTACCTTTTAAAATTTTTTTTTACCTTTTAAAAAATTGAGAAAACATCATGATTCGAACAAGATATCTATAGTTCTTCAGCTCATCATTTATAGAACTATCTGATGTGGTTCTTAGGCATAAATGAATAAAAAGACCTACCTGATTATCATCTCCTTTTCTTTGGACAGAAGTCATGGAGGTAGCATGGTCACAGTTAAATCAAGGTGGTTAAATACATGTCAATTTGGTTATTTTCCGGGGGGTATGTTTATTCCGGAGGGTACGTTTATTAGATATTGACGATTTGTCCGGGGGGTATGTTTATTCCGGAGGGTATGTTTATTAGGGACATGAGAGTAGGCCATTTGAGTCTTGGTAACAGGACACTCTGAAGACACCACACTTTCAGTTTGCCCGGTAGCTCACACTTGTCTATCGCCCTTAGGCCTTCCACTGCTTGTTTCACCAGCTCTTGTCCTCGCTTGGTGTCAGCTATGTCACATGTGTAGAGCCGTCCCAGGCTTTTTACAGGTTCCTGTTGGATTGTGGGAATGTCTTGGTTGTTTATTGAGAAAACTCTGTTGCTGATTTTCCCTTTCCTTAATGACAGACTTCTGGATTTACTGGGCTTGAATCTCATCCGCGCCCAATCTGTTAACTCTTCTAACCTCTGCAGTACTCGTCTGGTACACGGGGCAGTCCTGAGAATGCTGGTTACATCGTCCATAAAAGCCCTGAGTGGCGGAAGTCTTTGTCCTGATGGCAGTTTTATTCCACCTGCCACTTGTCTTGCACCTATGAGGAATATTTCAAAACCCAGAACAAAAAGGAGAGGTGAGATGGTGCAGCCCATGGCTATTCCCTTTTCCAACTGTTGCCATCCTGTAGTGAACTGTGGTGTGGTTACACTAACTCTGAAGTCCTGGAAGTAGTTCTGAATCATGGTTCTAATGGTCTCTGGTACCCAGAAGAAGTTCAGTGCATAGTGGATCACGCTGTGCGGTACTGCCCCATATGCATTGGTGAGATCTAACCACACTACGTGCAGGTCCTCCTTTTGGCGTCTTGCCATCTGTATTTGTTGCCATATTGTGCTTGCGTGTTCGATGCATCCAGGAAAGCCTGGCACCCCTGCCTTCTGGACTTCAGTGTCAATGTAGTTGTTGGCGAGCAGGTAGGATATCATCCGCTTTGCTAAGATGGAGAAGAACAGCTTTCCCTCTACATTCAAAAGTGATATATTTCGGAACTGTTTGATGTCTGTGGAAACTTTCTCCTTTGGGATTAGTACTCCTCCTGCTCTTCTCCAGGCACTAGGGATACACTGTTTCTTCCACGCAACTCTAAATAGCTTCCAAAGCAGTCTCCCGATCTTTGGGCACTTCTTGTATATCTGATAGGACACACCGTTTGGCCCTGGTGCTGAACCAGCCCTCGCTTTCTTGATAGCCGTCTCCAACTCGCTCCACCTGGGGAGGGATACATCAAAGGGAATTTCGGGTTCAGTTGGTCTGGGTACGTACCCTGGAGACCCCAACTCTTCATCTCTCTGGGGGTCACTGTACGTTTCTTTGAGATGCAACTCCAAATCTTCCCTAGAAATCTGGAGAGAGCCTCCTTTCTTTTCCTCAAGCAAGTTTCTGGCGAACTTGTATGGGTTTTTGAAGAACTGGTTCCTCTCTTTGGCTTTCCTTTTACGCTTCCTTCTGAGTCTCTCGGCTCTCCTAAGGCTTTTCAACTTCACTTTAATCTCTTCCCATAACTGCTCTAGACCTTCCTTCTCTTCTTGCTTTGCTTTACGCCATCTCTTCCTCAACTGGCGACGTCTGCGGACCAAAGTTGTAATCTCTCTCTCTCTGCGACTCGTCTGTTTTTCCCGGGCCTCTTTTCCCTCCTTCTTGTAAGTGCCGAACCTTTCGCTGCAGTAGCTGTATACTAAGTTGCCGAACTGGTTTAGTTTCCTCTCTACGTCTCCTTTCAGCCCCTGCTCGAGGATCAGATGTAAATCGTCATCTAACTTCTCCCATTCTTCCTTGTTATTCGCCCTTGGCCACTTAATCTTCTCTCTCCTCTCTGGGGCTGGTTCTTGTGGACGGGGAGTTGTCCCTGCTACTACTTCCTGCTGCGAGACTGGCTCTACTCTAGGTTCTGGCACTTCTGGCACTGTCCGGTCTCTGACTTCATCTACTGACACCAGGGGGGTACTACTACTGCCCTGGCTTGGTGCTTCACTGGTGAGGTCTTGGGTTCTGTGGGTAGACACCTGCCCCATGTCCTCTTCCGTCTGACCAGTTGACACTGTGCGGGTGTGTTGCCTCTTACCCTGGCAGTTCGTTCTCCCCTGATGAATTCGGAGGCCCCTATAGGTGGTGTCTTTCTTCCATCCGCAGCTGCAAGTCCTCATCACCACTTTTCTCTTGTCGATTGCCGTTTGGAGGCCGCTTCGGACCCTGGTCGTTTCCGTTCTATCTGTCCCAACAGGTTCATCTTCCATCCCGGCTCTCGCCGAACCAACGGGCTGTTTCTTCCTTTGTCGACTTGTTGTAATATGCTGGGTGACCGCTTGTTGCAGTCCGACAAGTTGGGCCACGGACCCTTTGTCCCCGGTGCATGTCTCTCCACGCTGTCTCTGGTCTTTCCCAGTCGCCAACTGGTCTTCCCCAGTCGCCATCCAGTCTTTCCTGGCTGCCAACAAATGTAGTTGAGTCTAAAGGTCCTGGGTTGGAATCCCTAGCAGGTCCCAATGTTTTGTCCTTGGTAAGGCATACAATTTTTCCTCCACCCAAGTCAAATTGAGTGCCTAGTTTTGTTTAGAAAAACACACCACACATATTTAAAAGAGTAAGGGTCCTTCCCAGTGTGAATGGATCATACCTTACAGTCTGGTCTTGTACTTACATTACAAAACTGGACCAGGTGTATTATGCCTAAGACAGCTTGCGTACCTGCTATGCTATACAGAAAAAAGAAATTATTATGTTTTGGTATGTAAATGAGGGGAAATTTGGATTTTTTTGCCTTACATATAATTCTGTTTTTTTTGTCTCCAGAGTTGCCCATGTATTTAGAGATTGTCCGGTTGCGTAAGAAGATGGCACTGGCCAAGCTGGGCTGTCTACAGACGATGGGCTGATGTCTGCTGTGTTCGTCATTCTCAACTCAGAATACGTGACTGTAAACATGGAAGTTCCTGTAGCAGGCCAGGTAGCATGCCGTTCTGAAATACTGACAGCATTCCTGTGGTGTGTGAGTCAAATCCTTGATGTGTAGTGTTAGAGACAACAGAAAATGAACCAGTCATTTTGTGTGAGTCTGACAGAAAATGCTCATTTGAAGAACTCACTGAAGATATGGTACTTCTCAATATGATTGGTAAAGCAATGGTCTTTCTATAGATATAGACATTGTTTCTTGTCGGAAAGGTGTAAAAATACTGTAAATCGTGAAATGTTTGTGGTGGTTTTATGTTTCACGCTAACCTCGCCACTGCAAGTTCATGACACAGGAATATGTATTTCTGGAATATTTTTTTCTGGAATATATATTTCTATGTTTTACAGGAGTTATACAGATTGTTTCAACTCTGGACTTAGAATGCAGCAAAAAAGTAATTTTCCATTTCTACCACAAAATGGACTGAAAATTAATGAGTTTACAGTACCCTAAAAGAGTCAGTGCGTGACTGAATATGTAAAATATCTAGCAATCAAAAAACTTAAAGTTGTACATGCAAAAAAAGCCATGGTTTTGATTTCTGTGAAGTGGTGGTGTTCTTTCATATTTTTCAGTCACTCTGTCCCCTATAGCTAGTAGTAGCCAAAGGGGCAGTCTGTCGGTCCACAAATATTGTTACAATTGATATGCTTTTTTAATTTATTGGCTTGTATAATTTTGGATTGCCATTGATTCAAACCACCAAGGAACCCAATGAATTTTCCTATTCCTTTAATGTAAATATCTTTATTGTAAATAGAAACAAAAATTTGGTACAAACGTATAATTTGTAGTCCAGATTGTGAAGTAGTGATACAAATATAGTAGTACTTTTGGTCTATTTTCTTAGTATTTCTACCCAATGTAACATTTGTCAACAAAAAAAAACAAAAAAACACTGACTTGCTACATGTTGTTTGCATGTGACAGAAAATGTGACAAAAAATCTCCCAAGTTTAGCTTCTAAGTAAAAAACAAGGAAGCTGTCACAAGTGATTTTGTAAATGTATTTGCTACCCGTTACATGTACCTTTTTTAATTAATTTCATGAGAATGAGGAAGATATTGCAGAAAACGTAGAGAACCATAGTAGTAGTGTCTCAAGTTAATGGCAGCCATTTTGAAAACCATGACTTTACTCCACTGTCATCTGTATTAGGCTACCTGTGATTGGATAATATCAACAGATTGAAATGTGAAATGTATTTTTGTGCCAATGGTTGCCAGGAATACATTTCTCAACCTTTGCATGGTTTCTGTTTGTTTAGTTTTCCTCATTTTTGTAGTATCGGTAAATAATTTTTGTACACTAATACTTTACCATCACTTTAGACGCCATATTGGATATGTCTGCAATTAACTGTAATTATAAATTTATAATCAATATTATATATTGAAAACACCTACCCTTATATGTATAGCATTAATGATATGCCCTCCAATGTAAATAACATTGTGACCTTATATATAATCAGCAAATAAAGTGGTTTGTACCTGTATATACGACTTGGTTACATCATGTGAAAAACGCCACATGTATGTAAACAAAGACTGATCGAATCATTACCATATCTGTTTTATAGTAACAGTTGAGTGACTGTTTGAAAGCAAATGGAAATGTAAGAATCATAGCTTCAATATTGTAGCATGTTTTATGTTTCATGAGTAATTATGAACAATTTTCTTACTACTGTACCATATTTATTATGTATACAGCAAGCCGAGATTTCAGGAGATGATGATTTGTGTATGTGTAAAGCATATCAATTATGAATCATATAAAGACCAGTCTAATGAATATACTGAGTGCATGACAGACTGAATTTGCTGTATTCAGTGATGTATCAGGGTATATAGTAATGTAATTATGCACAATGTGTTTGATTGGCTGTGCATGTGAAATTTGACTCCTCTGATTGGCTTAGAAATGACAAGGAGTCATACATGTAGCTTTTTAAGAACGAAAATCAAGCCTGAGAAGTTGCCTACTTGTGGTAAGAGAGCCATCCTACTGTTGTAATGATTGACTGTACAATAATGCCTCCTGTTGATCTGTTTAGGTACTGCATGGGCCTGTGTAAAATGTGTTACCCAACTGTATGATAATGTGATCTGAGATTCAGCAGTTAAATGAAGATCTTTTTTAAGTATCCACTCTTTGTTATAAAGAGTGTTATCTGCTCAATGACACTGTAATATTTCTTTGAAAATTATGAATTTGTAATTAAGAAGAATGTTTTAATTGTCACTCAGCATTTTGTCAAACCGGTTTAATTGCTATCCCACTCATCTTGAACAATTGCAAAAGACGGTGCTACCTCATTACCAGGTTGCTTCTAGGATAGCAAGTTGCCTAGTCATCATGGAATGAGGTAGATGTGACACAGCAGTAGATCTATCTGCATTTCAATATCGGCCATATTCGCTACCCTAGGTTTTGCAATTACATACAGGTACACGAAAGAAGATAGTACAGTATGTACTAGTGTGGAGGACAACTTGATATAATGATTTTGGCTGTAAAGGGTAGCCGACATTTGCTCAATACATGGTTGGAATATAGTATTCTTAGTTACAAAACATCATGAAAATGTTTTGGTCTTTCGCTGTAAATTTCACCATTGATGATCACAGTTGTACATGTAACACTAGTTCACCTTTATGAAGTTTATCCACAGGGTGTCCTGTATCCATTGTTGTTAAGAGCAGGGCATTTAGGGATGTGAAGTTGGCGGATGTTAATTTCAAATTACAATATTTTCAATACGTTTTCAAATGATGCAATTTGAAACCATTGTCCAACGACGTTAAATGCTGTTTTCAAAAACAACGGATATAGGTTACCCCACAAGTAAAGGTGAACTAGCGTTACATGCATGGCAGTGTTTGATCTTATCTATTGACGTCCTATGGTCAGATAAACATATGCAACATATACTTGGTTATACATCATAAGAAATATAATGCAAAGAGACAAAGTTGTATAAGTAAAAAATCATGTTATGTTAAAACTAACTTGTATGTACAGCTTCAGGATTTCTTTATTCAAAAAGGCTTATTAGATGTGTATCATACATGTCAAAAAGGCAGCATTTTTTAAAAATCATCTTGACTATACATTTTAATTCATGAAGCTGTTACGTTGATATTCTTTGTACATATACATGTATGCAAGAACATCTACCTGTGAATCATTGTTAATCACATAATACAACCAATTTATACTCAGCCCATGTGCCAATAAAATATGTGTAGATATACAAATGCTTAACCGTGTCAAATCTTTATTAACAAACTGTTAACTTTAATATTACATGAATAATCAATGTAGAGATTAGGTGTGGAATCCAAAATCTTATGTACAATTTGTTATTCATTGATTCTAACTTATATCATCGATATCATTTGCATATTCGGAAGAAAGACAAGAAACGTTTTCACCAATGAGCTCGCCTTATAATGAGTAATTTGCATAATCAGCTGTTGCCTTTAGCCAATGGGCTCGCATTATGTAAGATATCGTTTGCATATTCAGTGCAAGCTTTTCACCAATGAGGTCGTATTACGCGGTATCATTTGCATATCTAGTGATATTTGTAGATATAGCAGGAAAAACAACATTCATCCGAAAGAGCAAACACTGTGAGCTAGCCCCTGCATTCATGTCTTGTGGGTCCAGCTAGCCCCTGAAGACACAGGAGTGACTGCCGTAGAAGAAATGGCGCTTACGGGCGGGGTAGGTCAACCCATCGCGCAGGTCTGGAACTGTCTCGGGACAGGACGCAATGAACCTGGAACAGTGGAAGAAAATTATTACATCCATCATGGAGAAAACAGCTAGCCCTGATTGTCCATGTAGAAGACAATGTATTACGTTACATGTACTTCGATGAATGATGGACATCCAGGATAAGATACGCCAAAAGACAGATACTCAAGTCAAGCAACTAGATATGATTTTGGAAACGGTCATCTATCGTCAGTGACACTCAATAACTGCTGAATGAATGCTTTTTGGCGTCACATATACTGCATACTATAGATGCTTACGGAAGAAGAACTCCAGTATGACAGATTCCAGGATTCCAAGCGCTTGGAGATGACCACACTTCTAGTGGGACAATAAATGGCAGAAAGTTGGATATTATAAAATTTGCATTATGTGTTGAACACAACGTTATACTACCTTGTTGCCTTACCTTTGATGCATGTCAGACTTGTTCCAGTTGCCGAGTTTCAGGACCCGCTTCTTGCCAAAGAACCCCTCCGGTAGGGAGCGTGCCCTTAGCTGCGCTTTTTCCCCCTTCTTCCTCTCATTCGGGTTTTCCTTGGTCTCGTCTTCGTCGTCTTCTTCTTCTTCAGCATTCTCGGTAACGTCACCTTCTTTCTTGACATTTTCTTCGTCGATGGTATTTCCAAAAGGCACGCTTCTCTTCGTTTCTTCACTCGGAGGAGCCTTGGGAGAGCTTGGAGGAGCTGGAATGGCTGTTGCACCAAGCGGCTGTCCTCCCGCCGCGATCGCCTCGGGAAGGTTCTTCACCACCAAGGCCAGCGTGGGGAGGGTATGGGCGGTCGCGGGCATTGGAATAGCTGTTTGCACTTCTCCACCCTCCGATTTATCCGGAACTCTCGTTGGAAGCTTTCCAACACGACCGCTCTTGCCGTTCGGTTTGATCGGTTTTAGATCGATCGGCTGCAGGTTCCGCTTGTTAAAGGCTTCGGGAGGGACGTCAAGCGCCGACCGCTCCTTCAGTAAGAACTTGTCGATGACTTGGTCCGTACTGGGAGGCCAGGAAGGTCCGACTCCTCCCAGTGTCGGCGTAGCTTCATTCTTTACCGCTCCACCATCCTTGAACGTGACGCCCTTGACTTTGGCGGACTTCTGCCGGCGACGACGCGCGCTCTTGATGGCCTTCAGCCGCTTGCTAGCCAGCTTCTGTATCGGTCCCTGGTTCTTGTGTTGTGTCTTAGATGGCGAGGTTCTCTCCTTGATGTTGTCGCAGTGGGCTTCTTGGTATGTGGACGTGCCGTCTTTCTTTCGCAGGTCTTGCAGTGCCTTTCTGGTCACTGGTCCAAGGTCCTAAAAAAATAAGAAACTTTCAATTTTTCACCATAGAACAACCTCTGGCCTTTCTTGTATTGCAAGGCAGAAAAACAACCGTTTTAAGGCTACATATCTAAACCGATAAAACATCAATCTATCATTAAATGGCCATAGGCATAGGTCAACCGACTTTCTCAGATAACCTCATTGGCCGATGGTTAATTTCATCAGTGGACATCCAATTCACTGAAATCCATTTGTTTTCAAAATTGTGCAATTTTTCACTTGAACGAAGAGCATCGTCTCTTCGTCACAACACTTCCATATAGGTGAAGACGTTTTGTCTTGTCCAAGCCTTACGTTTGATATTCTTAATTCACTACAGTTTCGGAAGGAATCCACATGTATTGCCCACATAAGCGGATTCACTGTTTGAACTGCGCACGCGTTAGGTCCCAGGTAAACGCCCATAACATGTAAACAGTTCTTGCCTAGCTGGGCCATGATTGATACATGCCCAGTTTATTTATATCTTTGGAGCCTTCAAACTTGACTGCATTACACAGTGCAGCTTATAAAGTATTGTGCAGTACTGTAAATGCATTTAAGTTCGCGGGGATTTACTTTCGCGGTAGCGGGAAAATGGAGTGTTCGCGGTGTTTTAAGTTCACGATAGTGCCATAGACCTTAGTCAAAACTATCATGGTGAAATGTTCGCGGTGGTTTTAAGTTCGCGGTGAAGTGGCCACCGCGAAAACCGCGCGAACATTTCTGCATTTACAGTAGTTTTACCTTTGCGGTAGGAAACCTTGTAGGTCCGTCAGGAAAGACCTCGAACACGGGTGAGTGGGACCAGTAGGCGTCGTTCTGCGGCCACGGCGCCTCAGCTTTCTTATCCCTGAGAATATATTATACATTATTGTTATCATTTTAAGACATTAGTTTCAATTATAAGACATTAGTTTCAAGTAGCAAAGGTTGTTATCTGAAAATTATGCAACGTAAGAGAATGTATGATATGATGAACCGTGATAAGACCAAAATAGCGTAGATAACTTACCATATCAGTTTGTGTGGAGGTGGCGGTAGCCTGCAACATAGAAGACCGACATTTATATAGAATGTAGTCCCTCCTTTGTTAAATCTAGCTGGAGCGTCAGGTTTTACATGTTATAAATAGGGTCATGTGAAACTCCAAGCTTTTCAAATACGCAACCGATACGGTCACGGTACGCACACGTGTAGTGCAACATTACATTGTAAGACTATACGGAGTATCTCACATTGAAACTGAAGTTACCGAACACTAGATATAGTTTCCTGCTCTTACCCTACTTGAAAGAAAGGTACTGGTGCATTATCGACATTGATATGACTGTTATCAGTTTACGTATACATTTAATTAAAGACACAGAAGACGCTATTGGAGAAGCAATTTCGGCTAACGTCACATTTCCAAACCGGGGCCTGGTCGGGCTGTTTGTGGAAACAAAAAAATGTAAATGTAAATGTAAATGTACACGTAAAAATATGCACCAAGAATGCCCAGGACTATTCTTAATACGTCTTGTGTAGTTTAATGTCTTTTATATCATACTTTGCGTTCCCGAAAGCTGCCCGGCCGGGCCCCAGTTTGGAAATGTGACGTAGGCCGTGTGCAAAAATGGAGTAGAGCATTATAATAGAAAAATGCGAGTATCATTTGAAATACACTTGAGACTTCTTTGCATTATATTCACACACACCCCAAGAAAAATATACAAAAGACGTTATGGAAGAGACTAAAATGTTTGTTATACTTACAGCTGGTCGTTGATGCGGCTTTCACTCAGAGTGAGTTCAGTGCGCCTGTGCGGTTGTACTGTAGTCTTACTGTTGGAAGAACGATTAAAAACCATGATCAACAAGAGTTCGGAGACCTCATATCTCCATGACATATTCTGATTATGCAAATGAGTGTCACATCTCCATAATTTATGCTTGGTTATGTACACCTTTAACTAACTTTAACTTACACACGTCGCAATGTTGATACTCCAATCATTTACTACATGTACTTAGAAAAATTATGACACTTTCACATTAATCATGCAAATTAGGGACTTATTTGGATATATAATTGCTAATCTTCCACTACTTTAGCAGAGCATACCGAAAGTATGAGAATTAGTGATCACCCCCTCCATCTTGAAGATGGAAGATGCAAGTCGAAAGCGTGCGTCATCTCTTTAAAGCGCCGTCACGCCCAGGACCCGCCCACAATATCGCTTTCTTTTGCTCCTATTGCAACAATTTCATACATGTATATTGTATGGACAGTGGCTAGGTTCTGTGTATGAGAGTGGACACTTACTACTCAGAAAATCCGCTCCTGAAGTGCCGGTGCGACCGTCCCACTGGGAAGTCCTTCATCCGACTCTCTCCGAGGAACGGCAGCCCGCCTACTCCACCGTACCTCACGGCGTGGGTCCCCCAGGACTGGGCCACCGGCGCCCGCTGGCATTGTCTACAAACATCGGTGCGATAGATGTCGGTTAGCTGAGGAATGAGTCTACTCTACTACTTAATGACTACAAATATCGGTCACAGAATAAAGATATAAATATTGTGACTTTGGCCATCTTGATATGATTATATGGATAACATCCGTGCGCGCATCAATTTTCGGTCGTTTCCAAAAATAAAAAGTTGTCAACCATATCGTACATCGTACAAAGCAACTGCAAAATGAGCAAAGAACGATATGCCATAGAATGCAAAAATATCAATCGGAAAATGGCTACTAATGTCATAGAATAGCAAGGTCAATTCCAAGGTCATTTATCTATCTATTTATTCATCTTAAAACGGGTGGGTAGCCCCTACAGCTTTTGAAAATTGGTTTCAAAGTGGGCCCACCATACATGTAAACAATACAAACAACGTGTTATATTCAGACAACAGTGCAGTACTTACAGTAGAACACATGAAAACCGATTCGTTAAAACAAAATCAGTGTCCATTTTACCAAGGAGCCTTCATCAGATGAAACCTCCCTGTCGTAAACGTTAAAATTAAAGGTCAAACTAAAAACGTCAAAGATGGAGTGGAGGTCAGGGGTCAAGGTTCTACGTGTCGCATGTGTCTTAACAAACTTTTAAACTGCCGCATAGTCGATACGTGCCTAACGTCAACTGGAAGTGTGTTGTAGTAAGTTGTGCATCTGTATGCGAAAGTGCGGTGGCCAGCTGTGGGTAGTGCGGAGCAATGAGGTTTGTCTGAAATTGTGGTTGTGTAACAGGTGGTTGTGTACAAAAGTGGCGTCCAACTCCATTGATACATTTAAAGACAAATGTGTTCCTTTGTTACTTTGACAGTATAACCCAATATGTGGTACATACAGCTGTGCACTGTATACGTGTAGAAATATATTCATTCAATAGTGAGAATCCTTCCAGTTTACGTGGCTGGAATACGTCTATAAGGGTAAGTACTAGGGGTGGGTACCGGTACAGAAAATTCAGGTACAGGTACGGTCCAGGTTCAGAGGAGAATGTCCAGGTCCGAACATGAACCTAATTGTGAAAACTTGTAAATGGTTGATACTCAAAACAATGGTCCATTTCGTGCATTTTGTAAAAAAAAATTCTGTAAAGTATCGTGTAAACAACACTATCTGCCTCCGTTAATTTAGACGAAGTTTGACTGTAGAAACTTACTACCAACTCTCCTCTACTTCGCTCATTTTATTTTATTTTCTTGGACCAAAAAGCCCCAAAACATGTGAAAACCTGCCGCTATAGTGCCATGATAATATGTTTCATTTCTCATCGGTCCAACATCCGGTCTACTGATTTTTTTCAGGACCGGTCCGACCAGAAAAAAACGCTTACCCAACCCTAGTACAACATTTTATCTAGTACCAAGGTGTTTGTATCTGTCAGAAACAGCCATGTATATGTATATGTATATGTATATGTATATGTATATGTATATGTAACGTTATGTAGCTTGTGTTCTCTGTACATTTTGATGGTGAATATTGTGATATATGGTTTCTATGCGTCTGTCTACTTGCTGTTGTTTGTTGTGGTGTGGTCGATTTTTTGGGGAAATGGATGAACACTGATACGCGTTTATCACAGACAGTACAAAGCCACTGAGAACTACAATGTCACAAAAACACGCTTAAAATGCTGAGCAAATGCTGAGCTTTGAAATTGCCAAACAGTTATTTCACACGATAAAACTAGGTTCTAGAACAGTACGTTCTTAAAAGCTACTTTTTCCCCCTCAAATCCACGGACCCAATCGACAAGGGCGTTGGTCCAAGCAAGTTCTAGAATGCTTTGTGTTACATCTGTATAACATGTTTTGTAACTGTTACATGCTATCACTGGCGTCCTGAAAACAATACAAGCGATACAGCCAATAGCCCGGCCACATTCGTCAAATCGTCGGGCATTTGGATGGTCCTCCAAATGTCGCACGAAGTCTAGCTATCTTAATATTACAGAAAATGATTTTTTTAGATCCTTGTCTGCGGTTGATTCTGTCATAATCTGGTAGAAAAGCTTACATCAAAATCGATCGCACGACACGATACGATGAATGTGACCAAGTCGTAAGACAGTCGTAGTACCTACCCGATAGTTGGTAGAGTGACTCGGAACTGTTGCGGGCTCAGTAAGTCAGTGGAGAGGACGGTGGGGGAGATTTTGGTGACCACCACATCCTCTGAGCTCGGCGGGACGATGAGTCTTGGAACCGTAGCTGTCGGCATGGCTCAGCGTTAGACACTGGTACATCACTATCAACTAAATAGTAGTTCAAATTGCACCTCTATAGTACTAGTAGTTCAAGTTGCACCTCTGTAGTACTAGCAGTTCAAGTTGCACTTCTATAGTACTAGCAGTTCAAGTTGCACTTCTTACGTATCAGAATGTGTCCGCTAGGGACATTATATTACAAGTGCCAACACACTTTAATAAACAATAAAAAACGTAATAAAATATTTACAATGTTCCTATATGACGTCATAATGAGAAGGTTATCCTTAAATGAACTCACCTTTCCCTTATAGTTTATCCACAGAACAAAAATGAAATGCGGCAATATGACTTATCCACTATTTTGGACAAGTGCAATGCGTGATATTTGACATTATCTCACTCGCTACCGAAAATGATGTACATTTCTATAAGACGTTGCATGGTAAAATATCATAACTAAATTTCATAACACTTCTGCAATTGTACGTATTGGTTTAAACGTTTATCAATGTTCACCCGATGCATTTATACCTTACACTTGGATCTCAGGTAGTTTACTAGTAACTCAATACAACGATATAACATCATGCAAACTGTTTTATGAAAAAAAAATAAAAGTGTACAGTACCTTTTGAGATAGCTGGTAGAGTTAAAGTCCTCATCTTCAAATACAACGTTGTAGCTTACTACTAGCTGTATCGACCATTTATTCTGCACAGCTTACCACTACCACCTGTACAGTGTGTGTCTGGGGTAGGTGCTTGGTAGGGGGCAGTGTGCGGGACCTGAAGTCTTGGATTCAGGCCCATCCAGCCATGACTACACAAGATTAGATTACGACAGCAGCCTTTTCTCATCCGACTCTTGGATTACCGTCCTAAATACAGAGAAGCCTCTGCTGAAAGAAACTAATCCAGCCTACTTTTCTTTGTGAAAGCATAGATCAAACATCGATGAAATATAAACATTTATTTTTATTTGGTAAAAAGGAGTAAGTAAATGATATGTGTATGTGGGCATATACAGATAGGGCAAGAATTAGCTTAAACGAACTCCTTGAACTGAAAGTCACTAAGTTTTTTTTTTCTGGGATACATTTGAGAGTCTCATTTTTCAAGTGACCTTGTATCGGGGACTGAATATGAATAGAATATCTGGTCTGCAATGTACTGACACTAGTGTTTCGTTACATGCCCCATTTGCAAATAAGGCAGTGCTTTTTTTTCGCGGCAGCTCAGGAATAGAATACTTTGTGTGCTTATTATACACTGTTTATTCTTAATGGATACTTTGCGAGACTTTCTGTTTCTTTAAGAACAGCGTCGTTTGTAAGAGAGGACTTTTTGAGGACTTTGTTTCTTTACGCATGAAAGGACGGTATCTTAACTAAGTAAAGACGCTTTCGAATTATTGTAGTACTTAGGTACCCTTTAAAATAACACTCCAACGTAACCGTTACCACTTCACAGTATGCAGCTCTCTTTAGATCGTTCGGAAGTGTTATGAAAGTTATCTGCTGTCCATTTCAATGCGCTTTGTCCGTAGGACGTGGCGAAAGAATGTGGAAAAGCGTCACCTGGCGGATCTGTCACAAACTGTTTACAAGGTAAACAGCATGATAACTTTTTCGCACCACACCCTCGTATGTCATATAGTATACATAATGTATATGGGAACGTACTGTAAATGTATTTAAGTTCGCGGGGATTTAATTTCGCGGTAGCGGGAAAAGGGACTTTTCGCGGTGGATTTAAGTTCGCGGTAACACCATAGACTGCAGTCTAATACCATGATAATAGAAAAATGTTCGCGGTGGTTTTAAGTTCGCGGTAAAGTGGTCAGCGCGAAAACCGCGAACATTAATCACCGCGAACATTTCTGCATTTACAGTATTTGAATAATTAGTTTATTTGATGAATTAGAAAAGGCAGATAGACATAGAAACTGAGGGATGTGATTTAAAAAAAACATAAAGTAACTCGTATGTTACATGTTCTGAAAATACAGAAACTGCCTTTCCATTCCATACTTTTACAACAGTGATTCTTAAAGTTTTCATGGGTGTATGCTTTACATGAAAGTACGTGGATAGCAGGAAAAGGGACTTTTCGCGGTGGATTTAAGTTCGCGGTAACACCATAGACTGCAGTCTAATACCATGATAATAGAAAAATGTTCGCTTTTTTTTTGACAAACTTTTTTTAAAATTTATTTACACGCTCGCATCAGTTTTGAGGTTTCCAGAGGATGTCATCCATATATAGTCAAGTCGGAGCCGAACCTCTGCTTGGAGATGTGGACTGAGCCACGTTTAGAAGGTGTTCGGGGGTGGGTACTAGTAATTATTACGCAGTCAACGCCCATTGTGTGCGTCATAGACTGTCGTTCTTACCCTGCCAAATTAGTTTACACAAGTGGGAGGGTGTGGGGGTATAAATGTACCCCCGACAGCGGGCAGAAGTAAATTTACTACCCCTAAAATCAACATTGTTTTAACCCTCAGAGCACAAAGGAATCGTCCATGGAGCCTGTATGGCGAACATGTTTTCATGAAAGGTATCAAAACAATTATACATACACAAAAGACAAGTGTGTCACCCCCTAAAAAGTTTAGCTTGTGAACTAAACAATATTAAGAATATTTCCAATGTGTAAAGTTACCCTTCAATTTGTTACTTATGATATTTTCACTTATGACAGGCAGGAAAAACGTCATTAAGTGGCCAATTAAGGTTACGCCGGCCCTGAAATACTTTGTAAACGTTACGCGTATGCGTTTTGTTTATGTATAAACATTTCAGATTTCAACCTAGCAACCAAAATAAGACTATACAAACACTTGAACTAATATGTCTATCAAATTTGACAGGAAAGTCTACACTATCAACCAATCTGGGGGCGTTTATTAAAATCCAGGTCAGTTAGCACTACGTGCTTGTGTCCTGTGTCACGTCGGAGTCAGGGCACGCCATTGTGACGGCGTTTTTTGTCTTGGTAACCGCCCATTGTCTCCTGACGACTCAGGTGACCAGTCTTTGTGTCGCCACAAAAGGTGTAATTGTGGCAGGTTGTTTTTAGCCCAGGGTAAAGAGGACCAGAGCGCTGCGCAGTGCGTGTGCTGGCAACCAGTTTGTGTGCGTCTGGAGCTAGTAGTACTTCACCATGCCCGCGAACGTAACAGTCGTCTTTCCGGAGAAGCACGGCACGGAGGAGTTCTTGCGCCGTAGCGGTGACCTGTCCAGCGACGGTGGAAAAAACGCCATCTTCAAGCGAATCTGGGAACCTGTTAACGCCAGCCGCAGGGTTGTGTTGAGTGACAAGGTGAGAAAATTAATTATACCCTATATTGTTGTCCTGTTTTTTTACCGCGCATGTCGTATGCATGTTCTGGAACAACATTAAGACGTTTTAATATTCTAATATTTACATTCAAGAACGTGTGTGTCACAAGTAAAGAGATTCTTAGTTTAAGTGGTGTTTTTTAACACGCAGTTTCTTCTGTGTTATCTTACAGGGGTCGGCCGACTTGCCCTACGGAAGTCGCTTCTCGAGGCATCTGAACCCGTCTGTTTTCGGCGGTGACAGCCTCTGCAAGAGGCCCATGACTTCCAGCGGCACTGTCCCCGCGGTGGAGATGCATCCCCTCCCGAGGCCTGCCACCACCGGCTCCGGTAAAGTCCACTACGTCAACTCCCTGGCTCCATTCTCAACCCTGCAGAAGCCGACTTGTGGGTACTACTTCTCTCGAGAAATCGACCAAAAGAAGAAATGCATCGGCATCCCTGCTACCAACATCGTCAAATGGCGATCATAAGGACTATAAAAAATCAGTCCCAAGCCATGGAAAGAAGTGCAGTAACGTTAAACATGTGTATATATATACCCCGTGCTTTTTTGACTCGTGTATAACATATATCGTGTTACTTCTCTATTTTTAACATGTGCACAGTTTGTATACTGTAATCACTACCGATGATTGTGTGTGTATTGTGACATTTTTGCACACGCTGGAAATTTTGACGCGTAATGCTGCTATTTTGATAATATATTTGTACCTATTGCGCAGCCACTGGGGCTGTAGAATGATATGTGAACCCTCGGAGGATGATTTTGCACTGTGAAAATATTATTTCTGTAAGTGTACACGTTGGTGTTCGACTGTGTGTTGAAATAAATCCATTACACTTGATACATCATGTGTGAGGAGGTCGTGCGTGCCTAGATAGTAAATATTTAGTTAGGTTAACCTTTAGTCTGCTAAGGTAGCCGCTTTGCACCAAATTTGGTTATGGCTTTAGGTAGCAGGGAGATGGTTAATCCTTGAATCGGTGGGGCCAAACCTGCAACCATTTGTATCGTAAGGTCGCAGCAATCAAATTTTATGGATAACAACAACGCACCTTTTATTATTGCCTGATTTCAGGGGGAAAAAGGCCAACATGACGAGAAAGTCGTTTCCATTGAAATGTAAAAATGGCATTTTTGGGGGGGGGGGGTCGAAAAATAAATTGGCTTTATTTTCAGTGAAAACTACCTGGTTGTTTAGGAAACTTGCTCTTTTAACCATAGCCAAAAAATGGCAACTTTTTATTTTCGGTCCCATTGGTTATGTATTACAGGGCAGGTGACAAACGTTACCGGTAACGTTTGTTACAACAGTAGACCTTTTTTTCTTCGAAACGACTTACCTTATTGAATATATCATTTAGGTATAAGTGGACGTCCCTATGGACATTTAAAAACGGCAGCGTTTTTGCACCAGGTCAAATAGAAAGCTTAGAAAGCATTAAACAATGGTAATGTTTGTTACAGTTATTTCTGTACAACATTTTGTTAAGCAAGGTGGGATACAAATCACAGTCAACAACCCTTTCTTGTTTCTTTAGAACGTCAGACAAACTTTACAGTGTCAAACAAACGCCGGTCATTTCTTGTCTTATACGTGGATAATATAACCGTGGCAACCATCGTACTTGTTGCACAGAATTTACACGTACGTCTTTGCGTCATATTGCGTTAAATTCCTTACATTTAACGCCATCCCATTAAATCATTCACTCGGCAAGTCTTGTCTTGATAAGACCTATCACTTGTAAGGTTCAGACAACACCTTCATGCTTCCTTGGTGTGGTTTACTTCGCGATGGGAAGATGGTAACTGGTGAAGTTGAAAACCATTACGCCAGAGGGCGCAATTCCAACGCATGTAACGTTACATTATGTCATACCTGTGACGCGAAAACGTTCGATACGGCCGGGTGTTCCGGACCGGGCTTCCGTATCGCACAGGTTCGAAAGGCGTATCACACGGGCTCCATTCGAATAAATCGAACTGTTCGAATACATGATTCGGACGTCGGAACATTACTGTTGCAACACATTTTGTTCGAAGACACCAAATTTGTTCAACTTGTGGCGCATTTCGCATCAAAACAGGGGTTTTCTCAGGTGGGTATGACATCAGGAGATGACATTGAGTGGGTTGAATTTTCCCAATATCACCACCACCCCTGCCCTTCCCCATCTAGAAACTATAGAAAGGTCGCGTCTTCTGCGCTCAATAGAAAAAAAAAAACAAAAAACTTTTCTACAAAAGAACCCCCAAACAAACTTTTGGCTGCCCCCATGCGGACGTTTGTACTTAATCACATGGTTCACATTTCAGGGAGACAAAGATAGACGCAAATACATATAAAATACGACACGGTGTATTCCGCATCACCCTCGGACCCAGTCCTCCCGCGGGTCGGCCGACCTCGGGTGATACGGAATACACCGTCTTATTGTCTGGTGAGCGCAGAAGACGCGACCTTTCTAGTTTCTAGATGGGGAAGGGCAGGGGTGGTGGTGATATTGGGAAAATTCAACCCACTATTAAAATGTCATCTCCTGATTTTTTTTCCTGATCGAAGTACGAGGGGCGTGCAATAAGTAATGGTCCTGACCCACTTCCAGTTGTCTGATCTAAATGAAATTTTGTATGTGTAATAATTCATATCTCTATACTATAGGTTATGTTGCACAAGACAGCTCTGAACTAATTGTGGTTTCTGATTTACTGGTGTTTGAACTTAGTCAGGTGCGAAATGGACCAGGTGTGAAATGGAACCAGTTGAGTGTCGCGCAGTGATCCGGTTTTTGTGTTTGAAAGGACGCACACCAAAGAAGACTTTTGATGAAATAAATGAAACTTATGGTGATGATGCCCCATCATATGACCTTGTAAAACGCTGGCATCCTGAATTCAAACGTGGCTGGAAGTCTGTGGAAACAGCTCCCAGACCTGGTCGTCCCTCTTGTGCCATTGATGAGGCATCAGTTGGAGGACCAACCTGGGGTGTCCTACAAAATCGGTGTCCAGAGCTGCATCAAACGATGGGAGAAATGCATAACTCTGGGTGATTCCTATGAAGAGAAAGACTAATAACTGTGCCAAGTTTCATTAATCTCCTGCTATGGGAAATGGGTCAGGACCATTACTAATTGCACGCCCCTCGTACCTAGCGTATTTAATCCCTTGACGTCCAGGTCGTTTGGGGACAGTGTCAGCCTAGATATAGGGAATGGGAAAATGTTGACAGATCCAGTTTCAAACCTTACGACACAGTATCGACTACGTGTCATGTTAGTGGTTGACCCAGCTACACACAAACAGCACTGTCTCGGAAACTGAGGTAAGCATATTTCACAAACTTTTAGATCTTTGAAAAAAACTATCCCCTGTCGCCCTTTTAAACGCATACTAAGAAACGCCGCGGTCATATTTGTCTGACGTGTCGTACGACTTTGATGTCGTACAATTTTCAAACAGGTAATGATTAATGACAGAACCAACCGCTGACATGGATTTAAGACAACCTCTCCCGTCGGACGACTTTTACACGGCGCATATATGACAATCCTCCCATACAGTTTGCTGTCGGTGGCAATAAACAGCGTGGGGCTTGGATCTGTCTACTTGCCAAAACGTGGGCAAATTTGGGATCCATAAGTGGTAAGTCCGCCTCCGTACGAAGTGGTGGGGACTCGACGGATTTTGGAACACGCCGTAGAACTTAACGTGCAGGCAAAAATTTGTGTGCCATCGGGCTGGGGATTGACCCCCCCCCCCCCCCCTGTACGCGAAGTGGCCTCCCAATAAACGTTCGGACTAATTGCACGTACGGCGGGTTAACGTTGTGCCCTTAGCTTAAGCCAAGGTCTTTTTCAGAATTTTCCATCAGTGAGCCGAGATATTTGAACATTCGCACTAAAGTTGTCACCACTTCTGTTCGAATGAAAACAGTTGGACGAAGCTCGTCTGCTTTTACCGACTGTGAATACATGTCGTGACAGCCTGCGGCATACGTTTAACTCAACAACGAAGACCCTCCAAACACAGACACACCTTTTGTCCACCATGAAAGAGTTAATTCCTGGCCAACAATATGTTATCATTGTGTCTCCTTTCACAAAGGTGGTATCTCACTGCACTTGGCCATGCGGCACTGCGGAGTTCGTTCACTGCGCGCGGCACTGTTGTGTTATTTTTTAGATATTGCGTAATACTTGTACACTATGCGACGTGTGAATTCGTCTGGAATAAACGTTTACCACATTTTGGTGTGTTGACTCTAAAAGAAAAGAACGCCAGATTTTGAAGTTGAGATCCCATAACAAGTTAAACCCGGGTTCTTCAACTTGAAATCCCGCACAAGAGGACATATCTAAGGCAACACTGACTTCATTTTATGGATGACATCCTCTGGAGACCCCAAAACTAATGCGCGCGGGCGAAAAAAAGGAAAATCCAGCAAAGAAGAAAATGATGCTAAACCACAGGACTAAACATTCAGTCCATTCTTTCCCAGGCTTGGTTTATGTTATATATATATTGCAATATTACACTGTAACTTTTGTTATCTCAACATTGCCATACTACACATGTACAGACAGGTTGTAGTCGTCTCTTCCATAAGTAATCATGTGGCCCCACGTGTGGTTTTCGGGTCACTGGTTCATTTTCACTTTGCCTGAAGTCTACGAATAACTGGTTCGACAACATTTACAGACAGAACTTTGTAACGCTGACAGATTAGCACTGTAAGCTCCAAAATCTCTGACGATGTCGCCAAATACGTCTCACAGGTGGGAATATATTTACTTTACTTATTCTATGTGAAGGAATGAAGCTTTCGCTATAAACAGGGTTTGAAAAGTGACACGACGGTTGTTACACGTCGCCTGGTTAAAGCCCCGGTCACAAAGCGCGTACGATTCCTTGCGATTCCTTCCGATGCGCAGGATAATCGCAGTGCGACGTAAGTCGGAAGAAAATCGGAAGCAATGGTTTAAGTATATAAAGCCGTGGTCACAAAGCGCGTAGTGGATCGTACGATGAGGTCATAAGAGCGTGCCTGCGTCAATCGCAGTGGATCATAGTAAATCGGGGAGCGTCGTATGGCGAAAAATAGAGCTGAAATGGATTTTGAACATGTTCAAAATTTCGCTATCGTCGTAAGATTTTATTTCCCCCCATAGCAGAGTTCATTACGGCAATTTTTGTCTACTGATGAGGTTATAGATTTATGATTTTTTAGCATGTTGTGATGGTTTCAGTTTTCCCTGATATTGTCGATATTGACGAAAAGGGGAAATATATCAGTCGCAACTGCCACAGTCGCAACCAGAGAACAGCGCGCCACGCACAGGTGATGCAGACAAATTGTTTGATCGCTTCATGCACGTGAGTTTATAATTAGATCAAATCTCAGCTCTCGTCGGTCTTGGGTCAGTTTACCATAATCGTAATAACCATGGGGACAACTCGAACATAAAGGCAGGCTCTATGAGTCGGAAATATATATGATATAATTCTTATCATTTGATTTTTGTATGATGGCATCTTTTTGTTGATAGCATATCATGATCATGACGATCTTCGGTAGAGCCTGACACGTAGAGCCGGCAAGCAGACCGAGATAACCATACCAGTACTCACGCTTGATTTGACTTTTGCTTGTATACTCTTGTTGTCATGGTCTTTTTAAATTTATTTTTACAGTTAAAGATATTATAGGAAGGTATTAAACAGCTATGTCCACATTTTGTTGGTTAAAGAAGCACAAAAGCGGTCAGACGGCTATACAGAAGAGACACAAGTGAAAAATCGTGCGACGCTGGAAAAATTTTGAACACCATCCGATGCGTTGCGATGGCTTGCGATGCTTACGATTTTCTTGCGATGTACTGCGCTCATCGTACGATATGCGGAATAGTCCATCGCAAGGAATCGTACGCGCTTTGTGACCGGGGCTTTAGTCGCGCTTCTTTCCGGCCCGCCCAACATTGTCGTATTGGAGCCAGTTGATCAGTGAACTATGAATGTCGTAGTTCGAAAAAGTACGTCGTTAGTTGGCTGAAGTACGTCGTAATCAAATTTTAACTGGAATAGAAGAAAAAAAGATACTGCGACTCATAAGCAGGCTTTGATACGTATCTTTGGCCACCCCCAAAGGTGTAACTGTGACGCTCCACTTACACGTGCTGCCAAGGCTGCTTACACTTGAAAAGACTACAACATTTTTCTGCGCTCAGTGATAGACATTTTCGTTAACTATATACTTCGACTGGTTTTCATATACATGTACAAAACATTACGCTGGAATGTTACCAAGATTTCAGTCAGTTCGTGTACATGGCAAATTCATATACGTGTCAAGTCAGGTGGGGTAAACAGAGAGGTAAGTAGTGAACGTGACCAGGTTACTGATTACTGTCAGTGTTTGTGTTCTGCTCATGAACGACATAAACTTTGAGGGACAAGAAGGCACAACCGCACTCCTCTGCAGCATAGAGTCTGCAAATTTTGTGATCTACAACAGGTAGAAGATGAACAGCATTCTATTTTACACTGTAAACTGTACCATATGGAACGGATTGTGCTTTATGAATATATCAGAAAAGAGTTTCCATATTTTGAACTTTTTGATGCGCCTAGATAAACCCTGTATATCAAACATTATTTGTTCCTATATCTACACCTAGCCTGTACAAAGAAGCGAGAAGATGTCGACCATCCTGTTAGCTTAGTACCTTCACTTAGTTAAATTGTATCTTGTTGTCCCTGCATATGTCTGTTTTGTCTGTTATCAGTGACCTGTACCTAGCCCGTCGAGGCATGAATGTACAATAAGGTCTTTCATTCATTCATTCATTCAATAAAACCTGATGACGTCATCCATATGACCCAGAAGAGGGGAAAGAGTGCACTGTGGCCCCATGCCCTGACCATGTCCCTCCTTACCCTAGGGAGCAGATCCTATCTGGCAAACATAAAATTCTGATTGACCTGGATGTTTTGGGGTGACATGTGGCCAAGGTTTTTTTTGTTTGTTTTAAGAACAGGCGAAAATCAATGCGCGCGCGGATGTCAGTGTGGCCAAAACAAAGCTACATAGTTAAAAAAGTGCAAAAATAATGAGATAGCGCGAAAAAAAACAAGATGGGTAAAGAAAAACAAGATGGGTAAAAAAAACAAGATGACTAAATTTTCAAAAGAGACACCATAAACATCGTAATAAGATTTGGAGTGACAAAACGTGGCATCACAACTAACAAGGCATTCATCCCTGTATTAGAGAAGTGTAATAATTTAAAGTGATACTAGTGTGGTACACTGGTAAGCTGGCAACTGCATTCATGGCTTCCATATTGTGGCACTTTTACAACTATCCAAAAAGTTTCACTTCTGCAACTACAGTCATGGCTATCTCCCTAGTGCCATTTCTACAAGTATGATTATCAGGCTTCAACACAACATGGTTGCCTATTTTGGTCTATCTGACCATCCCCGAAGAGGAAAAAAATTCTTGTTTTTTTCTTCTGAAATCAGACGAAAATTAATGAGCGCGCTGATGTCATACATAAAATTTACTTGCAGTGGCCTTACTCATTTTCACATGAGTGAGTCCTTGGCTATAGATTGCCTTTCAGAAGGGTTCAACATTGAGGCCTGCAAGGGGTTCGAACCCAGAACCTTTATATTCTACGTTATCTCCCACTCAATAAAATAGGTTTACCCACAGTGCCACCATCTTGTACGTAATTCATTTTGTTCAGGAATTCGAACAGCCTTTTCATATATAGTCTGAAAGTCGCGGCGCATTTTGATACAGTCATGCTTCATTAGACATGCCTCAACATCCAATAAAACGTACATCATTGCATCACCTTTCAACTCGTTGCTAAGCGACGTACCATGACGACGTAACAAGGAGAACGCGCATTCTCTCTCTCTCCCTCTTTCTCTCTTTCTTTCTCGTTCGCTCTCTTTTTCTCTCTTTCTCTCTCTCATTCCCCCTTTCTCTCTCTCTTTCTTTTCTTGAAACAGTTGCAAACGGCTGCGTGCCACTTGGCACTACGAGAGGCCTCTCGTTGACTACTCGACATTTGTACAAACGCTGCACTCGAGACAGCTGCTCCTAAGGCAAACCTAATTATAGATGGCGCACACAATAGAGTCCATGGGTGGGGACTAAATGACACATTTTCTTCATATCAGCAATTAGACACATCACGAACATTTGGATCGTCAATTTGATCGTTACACGCTAGCAAAAAGACCGTCAACAACGCCTCTTTTAACAGACCTTTTTTTTTATAGCTTTTGGTACTAATTTATGATTTTATGTCAGAATTTATTGTATTGTATGATTTGGTACAGCGGCAAAGTACAATTTAAACTTATATATACTCAGAAAATAGCGCGCAAAATACCCCACAAAGAAGCCTGTTTGGAGGCTAGGTTAACGTTAAATTAATCTCCATAGCAATACAGGTCACGTGGTTGTGATTAGAACTAGACGTTTTGCTGCCTGAACATTCTATTGTCGCCACTGTTGCAGTCTTTACTACATATATTTTACAGAACAGCAATGTCATCGCAAACGGTCGGGCGCCGGTTGTTTGGAAGCCGATGGTTTGTCCTTCTAGTCGGAGGGGTGTTAGGAGGCTGTCTGACGCACCTGTTCGTCGTACCGAGCGGGGCATACACGAACATAGCACCGAAAGGTGCAGCCGGTGCGCTCGGATGGTTTCTACGCGACTTCACCGCGCAAAACGACAACTCTTCATCGACAACAAACCTGCAACACCGACTCGCCTACGCACCGACATGGAAAGGACGGTAAGAATTGTTTTCTTGTGCTCGACATTGAACTTGAAATACATACAGGGCCTGTTGAACGAATGTAATTATCTATTTGTAAATACAGGGACTCTTGAACGAATTGTTGTTCTGATCGAATGTAATCATATATATTTGTATCTAATCGCATAACGTTAACTGGCTATGACAAAAAAATTACACCATAATTTGACTTGGGTTTATAATTCTTCAGAACGAGTATTAGAAATCCACCTGTTTCTTAATGCCTCTTTTCGCGGCCTAAGAAATTCCTCATGCGCTGGTAGTTTTTGTAAGGTGAAGCGCAGCTAATTCAGCGAACATAAGCCATGTGTTCTATGCTGCGAAGGTCGCGTCTAAGCCCGCCGCTTTGCTACATGTATACCTGCTTTACACTGAGGTGCAGGTGGTGATCGTTGAAAATTTCACTTGCAGTTCATATACGGGTTCCATTGACGGAGATGTAATGTGCATTACCTTCGGTATTTATGTTTGTTTGCCTTTTGTATGGCCATTGTATAGATCGGATTTTTATGACCGTTCATACATGTGTACTTTAGACATTTCATGTTAATGACTTATAGATTGGATATGATCCATGATGTAAAAGTATGATTTGAAGGAAAATTTAGCTTACAAATAACACATCATTATAAAATTTGGTCATCAGCATCAAATCTTCAAAGCTGATACAAATCCAATTTTGTCCATCAGTGTTTTCTATTTAGCAGAATGGGGGCCATAGTCTTTTTTACCTCCATGAAATATTCATGGAGATGATTAGATTTTGGGGCCCTGGGGGCTTTCCTTTGTACTGCAGCAGAACTTTGGGTTTTGATAGTGTTCTAAACAACCTTTGGTCACGATTTTTGGGTGTTTGATGCTCTATTGTGCTTGGGAAGAAGAGACAAGTTTGGGCCCCCTGGCAGCTAGTTTTGGAATTGCAAGCCTGGGGCATTTTGTAAAACAATTCTGAGGAGGATAATTCAATAAAAGAATAATGTTTTATGATTTTTGTTATGTAAGTAGGTTAGACAAAGATATATAAAATGAAATACAAATTATGCAAAATAAGGGGACATTTGCATAATTGATAAGAAAATTCTATCATAGCAGTTTTTTTCCTATGTATCTCTTGTCAGTCTAACATTTGGGTGGCAGATAGATTTTGACATATATGTACACATTTATATACTTATCATGCAAATGGGGAATTCATGCACATAATTAGATAGGAATTTCTATAATATCAAGAATTCCATTGTTTTCCAGAACTGGACTTTAACAAATGAACCTAATGGCAGGTGGAGCATAAACAAATGAGTAACTGATTTGCATAATTAATACAAGAATGGTAAAACTGCTTAATGATAAATGATGGGAACTTATTATACTTGTGACATGTGTAAGTAAGCTGAGGGTGGACATCACCATGAATAGATATTATAAATGTGCAAATCATGATCATTTGCATAAAATGTTTGATGGAGGTATGAGGCCTCAGAACTCTAGTTTTACATATGCATAGTCCAGACATTTTTTCTTTGTCCTCAATTGACTCCATTGACTGCCACTGTAGAGCTGTAACAGCTGATATTACTGTAAACAAATTTTCATACCTGAAATAGTTCATGCGGTAAGAATGATCAAAGCAGCTGCTGATTAGTTGTTGGAAAAAAAAGAGAAGAAAAGCTTTGCACCATTGAAAAATCAATTGAATAGATTTCATGTGAAAATGATAATAAGTGTGGTGAAAAAAGCAGTCAGTGGAGGAATTTGGTAGGTTTACAATCTTTTCAATAATCTTTCTACACTTACAGTAAATTTATCTAATTTTGTGGTATTTTAACTTCACAGTAAATAACTTCACAGTAAATTAGCAATTGATATGTACAAGTAGTGCAGATGAAGTAGTCTAATATGTTAAAGGCCTATGCACTGTGTCATGATTTTTGCAGTAGAGAAGTCACAGTGAAAGTCTAAACTAAAATATTTTCAGATTTACGGTATACTGTAAATGCATTTAAGTTCGGGGGGATTTAATTTCGCGGTAGCGGGAAAAAGGACTTTTCGCGGTGGTTTTAATTTCGCAGTAACACCATAGACTGTAGTCTCATACCATGATAGAAAAATGTTCGCGGTGGTTTTAAATTCGCGGTGAAGTGGTCACCGCGAAAACCGCGAACATTAATCCATCGCGAACATTTCTGCATTTACGGTACCCACTGGCTGTGATTAGGAGGCTTGATTTTTGTTGTTATTAAATTCATTCAACACAGGCATCAAACATAAATATGAGGAAAATTAGTCTGCATTGTACAGATTGCAAAGCCTTGTGTGATTGTAATTGTTGTAGTAATCTTTAGTGGGGTTAGTCCAGAAATAATGTGGTATGGTCCTTAAGATGATTTAATATATATGGTAACATCGTTACAGCAATGGTGTCTGGGTCAACAGAAATGAGAAAGAAATGAGCTTAGCTTAGGCAACAGCAAGAAAATTTCATTGATAGCACAGACCCCAAATGTAATGTAATGGGAGAAAAAAAGCATCTTAGAAGCTTAAATTTTCAAAATACACACCATAAACTGTGTAACAACAATAATTGTAGTGACAAAACATGCTATCAAGCTAACAAGTCTTTTTATTCCTTATTCAAGTGCAGAAAGCAACATTTGTGTGGTAAACTAGTAACACTCATAAAGATGTCCCTGGCCAGTAATTAACTTGAACTTGTAATCTACATGTAGATGCCTGTTCCAAGGCCTACATGTACACAGGGCCTGTTTTCCAGGTCTAACTTATTAGTGGCAAGTTTCCTTGGGGGCAGCCCTAAGCCCTGGAGCTGAGGAACTGATCTGTGTAGGCCCCGGGTGGCAACAGTCTGGTATCCAGGCTACTTCTGCTGGGCCCCGTTCCGGACTCGTGTGAAGTTGTGAACTGCAAAGCGCTTTTGCTGACTGGTCTCCAAGAACTGCACCTGCACTTTTAATTCATTCATAGGCAAATATTAGGAACTATGCACCCACAGAATGGGATAAACAAAGTTATGCTCATTATTTTTGTGGTCATACCAGTTATTTTGCCACTTAAGTCTCAAGACCATACAATGTCAAGGACAAGAGGTACACTGAAAAAAACTGCTATGATCGAATATTCTCATTATTATTGTGAATTTACTTCTATTTTGCATAATCTATATATCATTTTGTACACCTTTGTCAAAGCTACCTTCATACCAAAAATCATGAAAATCCGCTATTCCTTTTTTGAGCTATCCTTAGGCCACACCAATTTGATTTCTTGGTTCACGGATTCGCTCGCTCCTATTTTTGGGAAAAATAAAATAAAAATAAAAATTACCACTCAGCAAATTTTTACCATTACTGAAACCATTCACCAACTTTCTGGTGTAGCAAATTGGCCTTTATATTATAAGCTCCTTAAAATGTGGGTATTATCATTTGCAGTTATATTTTTCATTAATGAAGAATGGGACAAACATAAAAACTGACACTACTTTTGTAATTTTCAACGAACAGGTGCTGTTACTGTACAGTAATAAGTGTTAAAATTTTGTACTTTTTTCAAGCTAAAAACTTTTTATTCTTTATGATTTGGATTAGCCCTTACCTTTACCCCAACCATTTTACAATTTTTATTTTCATTTCGCCCTCTCGCTCCATATTTTTTATGAAAAAATCTGTGAACCAAGAAATTAAATTGGTGTGGCCTTATCAGAAATTTTTAACAAAAATGCCCCTTATTCTAAAATAGGCTGCTAGAGGCCCAAACTAATGTCTCCTCACATGAGCACAAGGGCTGTTATAATCTAACATCCAAAAATTATGACCACAGCTTGTTCAGAACACAAGATATAAAAACATGAACTTCTACTGCAGTATCAAGGAAAGTTGGTAGGGGGCCTAAAATCTTATCATTTCTAGTTTTCAGCATATCCTACCAACTTGACAAGTATGAAGCCAATCGACCCAATCAATCTTTAGATATCTTATTGACACACACACGTACACAGACAAACGTTAGTGAAAATATAACCTCTATGAATATTTCATGGGTTAATTAGATGGCGACCTTGCCGAGCGAGCTTGGGATTAGCCACAATCTGCTTGTAGGTCTCACACCGTAGAAAGGGATGCAAGATTCGATTCATCTACTGCGGTTATCCTGTGGGGTAACCTGCAATATCCCACGGGGACAACTGCTAATCCCTCGGGATGTACTGTACTGAAACCGGTTCACCGCCCCATGCCCATGATTTGGCTTGAAGACTAGCATTTTCTTAACAATCATGTACGATATGCATGTTATATGGCCTTCATTTGCACAATAAGGTCTTGATTGCATGGTTATGTCTATTGACGCGCATCCATCTCTTTGTCATTGTGAAGCGTCGCCCAAAACTATATAGGGTGTTTCTATGCAGGGGGATGGGGTGCAATGGTTCCAGTACATGCCATTAATTATAATTGCAATGCA
>NC_049997.1:13879748-13921587 GCF_000003815.2 Branchiostoma floridae
CTTAAAGAATGCGTAAGAATTGCCAATGCAGCTACTTTTATTTATTTCATACACTTCATATATACAGGTTGCCAAAGGCAGAAGAAACACCAGGTCCTACAAATAGGGCAGAGCCGAGAAAGATCCTGCTAGACTGCGGTGCCAACGTGGCGTCCACAGTCCAGTTGTTTCGGGAGACCTACCCAGACGGTCAGGACTTCATCATACACTCTTTCGAGATAGACGAGAGGCTGGCGCCGTTCTTCGCGTCGTACCCGAATCACGTGCTACACTGTCCGACCGGGGTATCCAATAAAGATGGTGATTACAAATTAGTTCCACGTTTGAATTGCGCATGTGTAACAAGGTACATTGTGGCTGATATGTAAAAACTGAAGGCCCCCATCAAACTTTGCGTAGGTGCCCGTTTGACTCCCTTAGCTGGCTATACTCCCTGGCCAGCTTTGATACTATATTATGGCACTGTAGGATCTGCCTGGAGATTAATAAAGAAAACACGTCTGGACTGTTAACAAGTTACGGACCTTCACTTTAGTCATATCATCCACAATGCATCCTCCTGCGCAACTGCCGTAGAAACCGTGAACCGTTTATACAGCGTTTATGTTGGTGTTATTTGTATTTCAGATATTGTGACCTTCTCAAAAGGCAGTATTAAATGTCTACAGCTCAAAGAAGGGAATAAAAGAATACTTCAAAACTTGCCGATGAAACACAGGAATGCTATGTAAGCTTCAGGTACCAGCCATTGAAATGCAAACTGGCATGTGTGGGTGGGTGTGGGGTCGGTCTCCTCTTTTTCAATTCATCCCACAATGTCTAATCTTCTGTGACTTACATTTCAGACAAACTGGACAAACCTTGTCATAAATCAAATTATAAGATGGAGTTTCCTTTGAGGGTGCTTCCATGGCAGTATTTTTTTTTACAACAGAGATGGTGTCTTTCATTTCTGTCTCAGGCCCAGACACTATAGAACTGTAATACTATGATCTTATTCATCAGCCAGATACTTCAATGGTAAGTAAACTTTTCAGTGCTTAAAAGCAATGTGGGAAGAAAAATGTCAACCCTTGATTCTAAAGCTTTTGAGCATCTTCTTAAGCTTATGCCAGGCCAGCCATGTGAAAATGTGTCTAGCTGCCTGATACCCATCCTTCTTGCTAGTGTTGGCTAGCCATCAGCCTATCAGATTTTCCAATTCCAGTTGATGAAGCAAATGGGCATCAGCCAATCACACTGACTTCTGCCCCCAGGCGACGATGTGATTGGTTATGACGACTGGTCAGCCTTAAACTAAAGTATTCCAGAGAACAATTGAGACCCTGCTTTACATTGTTCTAATATTCTTTTATTGTTACTCCACATTAGGAAATATGACGGCATACTCCGAGTTGGTTTGGTCACCAGACAAAGGACTAAACAATGGCAAAGACATGCAGTGGGGAGGGGGGTCACTCTTTGCGTTTGACGATGAGAAAAGAGACACCAAGACGGGAGGCAAACGGAAGTTGTCCCATCACCGGATGATTCCGACGGTCGACCTGTCCCGCTGGATCCAGGAAAACACGGCGGTGGAAGACTACGTCATCTTCAAGCTTGACGTGGAGGGCGCAGAGTACGACATCTTAAAGAAGATGCTGGAAGACGGAACCTTTAAGTGGGTGGACAAGTAAGTCTGCTTTTATTTCAATAGTCATATAAAATTACAATTCAAAGTCTGACTGGTAAAAATATCAGGCTTCCATGACAAAGTTGCCAACGAGTTCCAGTCATATTAATTGATCGGCAGAAGGTCATCCAATTCTAAAATTGACGTTGTGTCACACGAATATGCCGCTTAAAAATCTATCTTATCATACTCATTCATTCAATGGTGCTAAATGACCTGCGAACATGGGCGGGTCCCTAAAAACCCTGCGATGATTGATCATGAGAACACCCGGGGCATACAGATTGCCATTTGGTAATGAAAATGTCGTTTAGAATAAGATTTCACAGACTTGAGCAGGGCTGGAAAACGAAGCAACCAACTTGATTCTCATGTCTCTGATCACAGCTTGTTTTTTGGTTGGAAAGAACATTACAAACACTTGTAATGGACAAGGCTTGGCAATGGCTGATGTAATCCCATTGTACATTTCTTAATGACCGCAGGTATTATGGAGAGTTTCACGGCTGGCAGCCTGTCACTGGCTGGGATAAAAACAAGAAGGCCAAACTCGTGTCTGATGTACAGACAAAAGGCAAACGTATGCTGGATTGGGCAGCCGAGTACAGGACTTACAGTGACTTCAACACCATGCATCCTCCAGTGGTAAGTAAAACTGGGGCAATGAAGTAGGTTTTGGAAATTGCAAGGTCGCACACATTTCAGGGAAATCAAATACAGAAATACTATTGACAACAGCCCTAACCAAGGTGGCCTTTAATCCGTGCTTCTCATGAGTGCGTTAGCGCTGGCCAGCCGTCACCAACGAATCACATGCATATAGTCATGAGGAAACGTGATTGGATGGAAACCTTCCTCCAGAATATCGTTGGGAAGTATCCAATTGGCTGATAGTGACAGACTCATCTATACATTAACAAAATTCACACATTGAGGCACAAGAAAACATGAAATTAGGTGACATTTAGTGATCTTAGTTAAATTGTTTACATTTAACAGCATTTCTCATATTCTAGTACTCTAATAGAAAACAGTGGGCGGCACAATCTTCCTGGAACCTTTAACCAATTGCTGATGCCATGTGTCTGAAAGATCACGTTATATAAGCATTGAATTCTGATGAAGACAGTACATGTACTGATCTAGGACAGTCAGAAATGTAATGCACAGGGCTCTAGCCAGCTCGAAATTTTTTTCCGTCAGCCAATTCCCATTGTCGCGAAAACAGCAAAAATTAAGTTGGAAAGACGGAACTGACACCTTGAAAAACGCGTTTTAATGAGATTATCGTATGCGAAAGGGCGCCGATACACTAAAGTCAACAATCATAACAATAGCAAGACAGCCAGTGTGCGGCTTTCCGACCGTGGACAGCGTCCCCAAGCTGCCTGTACCTTCCACCAAGAATTTTTGTCCGTCAAGGTTGACGGAGTGGTTTAAAAACTTTTCCGTCACACGCAACAAATTCCCATCAATTGACGGAAAAATGGACGCTGGCTAGAGCCCTCAGGTGATGCACAAACTTTTCCTGATGAGGCAAAACTTGAGATCTGTATTTAACAATTAGCCTATTTCTTCAAGGAATCTGACAGTTTTGCCGGCTCCCCGGGGACGGTATACTCCAGCTGTTCAGCCCCACCCTCGAAAGCCCCTCGCCTGGCACTGGCTGTTCTGGTCGGTATGAACGCCAAGGCCGCACACAAGCTGGTACAGACAATAGCAGCACATTCCAGCAGGATGCCGGTCACGCTCTTCGTTTTCGGGGACTTCGTGCAGATGTTTCCTGAACTGGTGACGGAATGGGCGAAAACTTTCACGATAGGCATGCGCGAGGTAAGGCGTTGGTTATTTGCATCCATTATTTACAAAGAAACGTCATATAATGATAAGGAGGATGAGTTTACTCAATATGGGCTTGAGGACCTACCCCATGTTGTGTACGGTCTCATAAGGAATGGTCTGACGGGTTCCTATAACCAACAAATCATCCACCAAGTGAGCAAAGCGTAAATATGTGTTTCAAGATATTGGTTGTCACCAAAAGAGTCTGAATAGATTTATATTTAACAGTGTCTATGATATGTTTGGTGATTTCCTAAATCATAATTATACACTTTATAATTTACACAACTGCTGATAAAGAAATCAACTCCATATTCCTCTCTTTTGTCCATGCCACTTACTACTAAGCAGTCCTCCGTAAAATACAAATTTGTCACAATATAAAAGTGTACACTCAGATAAATTACATAGTATATTTGCCAAACAGCACCCTCGTTTCTAAAGTTTAAAAATTCCTTGAAATTACCGATCTAATAAGCAAACCCTAGCCCCCTATAGTAGAATCATAAGCACTCCATATCTCTGAGTCTGACTAGGAATTACAGAAGGCAGGCCTCAAGACGTTACACAGGTCTGAACACCTTAAATCTTGAAAAAAAGATTCTTCGCAGGCCATGTCATGTCATGCTATGAACTAGTACTGTGTTAGATTAAATCTTATGGTTAATCTGTCATAATTATTGTCAAAGGAGGCCTTTTCCATCAATTATTCATAATCCCTACTGCAAAGTATCATCACTGTCACATCATCTGGTGTTTTTTTTATCCACTATGACCTACTTCTAACGTTTTTTATCTGGTTAGGCCATACTGATTTGATTATATGGATTACATCGTCTAGGCACCCCTAGAAAGTGATGAGAGCAAATTTATTATGAAAGTGGTCAGGAAGGTTAATATTAGCATGGGTACCATTGAATTTCCACCGGGGCTTCTTACACTCGCTACCCTAAAAAATAAAAAGTATTTTTGTAAGATAGCGAGTGTAATTAATTGATAAGGAGCCCCGGTAGAAATCGAATGGTACTCAGGCTAGGTTGATATAATGACCGAACACAAACAAGATTTATGAGGACTCCATGTAATCTGTATCTCTGTTATATTCTATCTGACCCTTACCTCTTTCATAACTTCAATGAAAAGCAGCCTGCAGGCCAATTTGAGCTTCTTCATGAATAAATAAAGGCTTATGAATAAGATATCCTCTTCTTTGACCTTGGAAGATAAATGGCTTAGGGCTTGAAAAACATTTTTTTTTCAATTTCATTTGAACTGACACATGGCAAAAAGAACAGTCGTATAGAGACCTAACATACCATTGTCATAACAATCCATAACTCGTATAGAGACCTAACATACCATTGTCATAACTATCAATTGGTGTTCTCTAGTACTCTTGCAAACAGACATCTCCATCACAAACACACAGCATTCACTACAATACTTCCATTTGATGGCGGTAATAACATTTTGCATGGCACAACACGAACTCTTATAAAGAGGTCATACTAACTAAAAAGGCCAACATTTGCTCAAGAGCAAATACAGCATATTTCAGCCATCTCCCTCCCCATGCAACAGTCCAAAAACACTTCCGTACAAAAAATGAAATTTTGAATTTGAACAAAAATCACCCCTCCATGCAAAAATGAACTCTTCCTGTGATACCCCTATATAAAGTGGTGAAGATCTAGAAGTCCAAAAATACTTCAGCTAAAACGTCCGACTCTGAAATCACCAATACCTGTGGTATGGCTGAAATATAATTAATTCACTACATTTGACATATTAGGTAGTGATACAAAAGTGACAGATAGCAAGTTGAGGACAATGGATAACATACATGGTACATGCATGATTTAGATCTGTAACACACACGTAAGATTACTGTACATGTGCACAACATTACAAGGCAAGACGTTTTCTCCGGTCTGGTCTGCCTATTATTAATTAAACACCTAAAATAGCTCCAATGTGCAGTGTACATGGGGGCAACAACTTTGCCAGGCACTCTGGATACATTGTAGCTGTTTAATAAGTCCTTCATATTTAGTTATTTTGAGTTAGTCCACTGGTTTCAGATTTGAATCACTTTCTGGCTGCCAGATTGGATCGTCTCTGTTAAATAGGAGTCTGCATAGGAAAGTTCTTGATACCCTTTTGCTTTTAATTACGCATCCCTTTCAGTATTTGATTATCATATTTCCTTCTTCAATTTCAATTGTTGCAGAAATAAATAATGATAGATCAGATCAATAAATGTAATACAGAAACTTCAAGCTTGAAACTGTCAGACTCGATATAACTGGTAAATACACAAGGTTGTCGCCCCATGTACACTGTATTAGAGCCTTTTGAGGTGTTAAGGCAGACCCCGTTCTGGTTTTCTCCCCTGCAGAACCAACCATTTCCGCTAGGACACTTTACACTTCAGGCAGCGAGTTGGATCCGGATGGGGCTGGTCAGCGCGATACAGCGACTGAGCGAAGTGGACATACAAACAGCCTACTACTTACCTGAGAAGGTGACAGACGTCGTGAAAAAAGAAGCCAACTCCCGGGGGTTGAGGATCATCGAACCGACAGCTCGCTTCCCTCCAACTGATGGTATATTTCTTTAAACCTTTGCTTGAAAGTTCATTTGAATAACACTGTCAAAACGTGGCGTCATATGGCGTAACTGTTAGAGTGTTGGGCTTAAAACTAGCATGAGTTCCACACTCCGTAGTGACCCGTCCGCTGGCTCAGTACTTTTGCTTGATAACCACGGACAGCAAGCAAAAGTACTGAGCCAGCGGTCACTATGGAGGATGGTACTCAGGCTAGCTTGAAACTTCAGAGGTCCTGAGTTTGATACTCGCCATGCCCCCAACGTTGTACCGTTGGGAGAGGCACTTACATGAGCTTCCTCACTTTACCCTGGTGTAAAAATGGGTGCCTGACTTCGGTCGGGGAGGTAAAACATTACCTTTACCTTCTGTCTGTACTGTGTATGTGGCACTGTTAAGATAAGTCGCTAAGTTAAGTGCAGTGCCCGGTACGTCGACTTACTAACTTTAAAGTAGGGAGCACTATGAAAACTTGAAAATAAATTTACAGTAGCACCTATCTCCCTTATTTTTTTTCAACAGAAAACTGGCTCCTGTCAGTTGAGAACTACTACAAGTACAGGGATGTCGAGAGGGTTCCCAAAGCTCTCCGCGTCATCGCCAACCAACTGGACAACAAGGGAGGCATCGTCAGTCTGGACTCGGACCACCCGGACAGCTACATGATTTCAGTTTTCCTCATGGACTACTTGGTGGAGAAGTCTGGTTATAATCTAGTCAGCATGGTTGACTGTCTGAAGTAGATATCAGCAACATCAAGTCGTCAAAATTCAATTGATCACTAAGCAATTTTTGAGTATGCCAATTTAAACTCATTTTAATAGTCGAAACTTGACTTAAACATACTCGTTTGTCCAGCTTAAGAAATGTACCCTACTATAATTTCATAAGCGTCAGTGTCAGTCAGCTTCTGGTCCCTAACTATAGGAATTCCCATACGCCAAAAAACTGTACTCTGCTACCTTAACACAGCAGAATTCACAACAAAGCCGCATATGCTTGCCACTTCTGTGCTTGTTTACCTCTGAGGGGCCTTAATCTCTGACCTTACCCACAATTCCAGGCAGCAATGGAACTGTGTGGTGTTCTGTATAAAAAAATGTCTTCAGAGACCAAGCAGTGTTGAAAACAATAATGTATTTAGGGAAGGACTTCTGAATTGAATGAATTTGAATTGATGCTAAAAGCAGATTGTAACTAGAAAGGTAATATTTGCAAGCAAATACAGAATGTTACCTTCACATGTTGTAGTCTAACACTGGCAACTGTTTTGTTCATTCTTATTTGAACACATTTCTAAATGTAGTGACCCGAGCCCCTCTAGATCTGACATTTGCTACATTATGTAACCGAACACCACATGGTGCCTGCTACTTTACCGGTTACCATGGTGACAGCCGTCTGGTCCAGGTCGTTGACCTTATTTGTGCAGAGAAGAAGAAGAAGAAACAAAGCAAAAACAATATGTTCCCTTCTGTGAAGGTAACATAATTAGTTGACATCACTTATCACCAACAGCAGATACCTCACTTTAATGGAAGATGGTTAAATTGAAATTGCCGCAAATGGCAGATATGTGCCTTATTCATAGAAGATGGTAAAATAACAATTAAAAAATTATAATAGTATTGTTACTATAGTGGCCCATAATGACAAATTTTACAGTATATGCAAACCATTTTTCCAGCCTTCTCAAACTTATCTGATTTGCAACTTCCAGGCAATGAAATTTGTCCTTGTGGGCCATCATAGATTTCTCTTGAATGATTTCATTTCAGGCATCTTTTATACATGTGAGAAGTTGAATCTGTATACCACATGTTGATTACGTTATTGAGACGAACTTGTACATCATCATGTTCTTGTAAACATATCTTTCTTCTGAAATTAATTTAGCCCAGTTGGGCAAAAATCTGGGAAACAGAATTATCTATCCTTGACTAGCGGCCAACCGCGGTCTGGAGAAGGTCGTGAGATCTTTGTTGGCTATGTGTGTGGTAGGGATTTTACAGATGTACATGCAAAAATGAATACACACTGCGGGATTGTCATCTTCCAGAACACAATAGGATCTACAACTTGTTTAATTTGAGACAAGCTACACCCTACTTATTTCCTTGGTATGATATGAAATATTTGGCTGTAAAAAAAGGAGGTTTTTATGTTTATACATTAAAAAAGTTATATCTTGGAAGATGACATGATGTCCCATGATGTGTACTTCTCATGTAAATGTACAAATATTTTGCTTGTTTTGTGCAATTTTCTTTGTATTTCCCCACCTACATGGATTCCATTATGTTTTACTTTGGAAGTAAATACTCAAGATATTTTACACAGCTCTTTGGTGAGACATATTATTACTAAGTATTGATTCAGTAAAAGCAGTACAAAGAACCATTATGGTTTTATAAAGTATTGTGTTCTTGTATGACACATTAAATATAATACTCTGCTTCTGACAAACAACAAAATATGAAAATAAAACACAGTTTCTTGTGACACACATTGGTATTGTTTGATACCAGATGTAAGTTGCATTTAGCCCATGTGGGCAAGAATGTGCAAATAAAGATCTTTTAATTCTATATTTTTAACCTTTAAGTGCTGACAGTTACACCATGAGGCCACTATAAATTCAATTACTGGTTTTCAGATGTTTCATAGGAAAATAATTGAGTAGGTAGGTGAAAAGGAAAGAAGGCTTCCTGTACTAATAGACTTACGAGTAAGGGGTGGGTATACCGTGATACATTAACTAAAAAATGTACTACCGGTAGAAACAGATAACAAGAGCAAAGTAGAGGAGGGATGACAGCCCAGATTTCTATCAAATATCTACAGGCAAACTTGGTCTAAATTAACAGATGCAGTTAGCGTTGTTAACATGTTTCAGGTCTGTATTTGAATCGTACCTGTAATTTTTTGTACCGGTACGTATATTTGGGTTATGCAAAGGAGACAAACAAAGGTGATGACCAAGGACAGGTGTGACTCAAGACAACAATCAATGCATTCAGGTGTACAAAAACACCTGTTCATAAGGCCAAGGAAATCAGTTCTTTTTCCAAACATTGCATGGAATACTGTAAATGCATTTAAGTTTGCGGGGATTCAATTTTGCGGTAGCAGGGAAAAGGACTTTTTGCGGTGGTCTTAAGTTCACGGTAACATAGACTGCAGTCTAATACCATAATAGAAAAATGTTCGTGGTGTTTTTAAGTGTGAAGTGGTCACCGCAAAAACCGCGAACATTAATCCACCGCGAACATTTCTGCATTTACAGTTATAGACATGTAGTCCAATGATTAATGACCCTTGACCCAGAGGCAGGGAATTTGAATCCCTGTTGTTGTTGTTTGGCTAATATGCACACTACTAGAAAGTGTTAAAGTCTATATAAGACAGGATGTTATAGCTCCCATCAGGACTTCCTACGGGGGTGCAGGGATCTAACATGTAGGTCTAGAATTTGGAAAAAAAAGGGAAATTGGCCTGCGTAGTCAGTCTGATGTTATGCCATGGTCCACTGTCCAATGTACTTGTCATAAGAGATTCCATGGTATAAGGAACCTCTGTAGATGCCATACGTAATGTCTGTCTTCTCTGTGACAACCAGCGGAAAAATAGCCCTTCAGTGAGCTGAACGAAGTTCAAAATCACTGGTTGAGATCACTTACACATGTTTCAGTCCCCCTCAATGGCTTGTGTTTCTTCTGCCCTCTGTTCCAAAGCCAGAGCCTCTAGTCTATTCTGGAGTGTTTCTCCAAACGACTGTCTGTAACCCAGGCTTAGGTCATCCAACAGTGCATAGATGGTCTCATAGTGGCGGGAATAACAGGACCGGTCCACCTGGTCAAACTTGTGACCAACCACCTACAGTAAATACAAAAATCACTTTTAATAATTACAGATCATTAGCAGATATCAAGTGGCACAAACGTGAGTTTGTACTTTTTTGTAGCCTTCAATGCCTGGCTTCAGCATTATGCACATAAAAAACCAAGGAGGTTCTATCATGATAGAACCTCCTTGAAAAAACATAGCTTCATTGCAGTGGTATGTACCATGACCAAAGTGCTGTATTTTCTTATAGAAAAAAATAATATTAGGGCCAATAAAACCTGATTGTGACATCCATATTGTGCCAAAAATTCAGATTTAGACTTCTTTCTTGCCCATCTATCAATATTCATTACAATCCATTCTTTCTTAATTCATTAAACTCATTAATGAGAAAACAATGGAAGGTCAAAATGCCGATTAAGAAAACCTTGAAACATTTAACTTTAAGTTGAGTTTAAGCACACTTACTCGAAAACCCTGCAGTGACAGCTCCAGACAGAGAGTACACTCCTCCTTGGTCTGTACATTAATGTAGACAGTTTGGTCAGTACTAGTCAGTGTTGTAGACTTGTACGCGTGTCTCACAGCAAACCCTATCTCCTTCACTGCCTCTGTGGCTTCCAAATGCAACAATTGTACCTCTTCTTGGTCTGAACTTGCTCCTTGTTGGGCCTCTATTGCAGAAATGTCAGATTGTGATGGTTTTAAGGTCTCTGGATTATTGGTAGGCTGTGTATAGCCTCTGTTCGACATTTTCGTTTCTTTTGCTGCAGCTCCTGTGTGTTTAGTATGTGGTTCTGCAGCAGTCTGCAGTGGTTCTGTTGCTGCGGCTGCAGACTTAGTGTTCAGCTGTTGTTGTGTAGGTCCATCCCTACAGCCAGGAGCGTCATCCTGTTCAGCTCCTTTTTCTGCCATCACTTCTTGCCCTCCTCTACACCCTGTAAGTGTTACAACACATGAGTTTGAAGCACTCATACCTTCCCAAATTCCTGTGGACAAATACTAAAAGTACCTCTCTAGAAACCCAACAAGAGGACACCCACACTGGTACATTACACTCGTGACTCCCCAGCGTAAACAAGTCATAAGTCATAAGGCAGAGCCAGCTTCTTCCCCAAGACGATAGGAATAGAACAGCCTCCCAACACAATTACCTCACCAACACTCAGCATATGTGAGACCATGTCGCGGGTTCAAATCTGGCTGCCGTGTTACTGATCTTGTGCCCTTGGGAAAGGCACTTTACATGACTTTCCTCAGGTAATTAATGAGTACCTAGCTTCAGCTAGGACCGTCCTTAGGACAGGACGTTAAATTGAGGTCCCGTGTTTGGGGAGAGTAACACCCCAAGCACGTTAAAGAACCTGCCACATGTGCAAACATGAGCGGATCAAACCATTCCGGCCAAAATGGGGTACTAGTGGGGAATCTCCCACCAGCCCTCGTAACCCCTGCTTTGCCTATTTAATAATAATAATAATAATATCGGGTGTATTTTGCAGCCAGTAGGTACCCACAGTGAGGGTAATGAGGCTGTTTAACGTGGTCGAGGCACCTCCTCGAGCACGGGACCCCCGTTTTACGTTCCTCCCAGAAGATGATTTCGTGTAAAGCTTCGTGAGGCTACAGCAATCCGGACGTCCTTGGTTGGTCTCCCATCCAAGCACTGTCCGGACCGTGCATTGCTTAACTTCCGAGATCGAGGGATCGGGTGTACCAACGCGCCACGCGGCCGTTGCCCATTAATTATACAAATATGGTTCTCATTACCATTAAGACAAAAACGTGTCATATATACAGAAATTGCCTCACAGAATCATTTCATATTTAGAGTGAAGTAGAAGATTTTTTTTCAAGGTGGATATTTGTGATGAACCCAAAATATCTAATGGTTACTTGCATATACTACAGTCAAACCTGCCTACAGTGGCCAGTTAAAGGCAGGCGGTCTCTACAGACAGGGTTCTTAACCGTCAATGTTTTGGTCAGTGAGGAAAATGTACATGTAACATGAGGGACCATTACAAAATGGCTACAATGGTGGTCCTTATGTACAGGTGGTCACTAGTACAAGTTTGACAGTACTGTAAATCAATGACAGTACTGTAAATCAATGACCAAGTGGGCCTTTTGTACAGATTTGACAGTATAACATGTGGCCCTTATAATATCAGTAGAGGTGGCCACTTGTACTGGGGGGTTGTACAGGTTAAGGGTGGTCACTAGCACAGGTTTGACTGTTTATCAATGGACAGGTGGTCATTATACAGAGGTGATCATTAGTGCAGGTTTGGCTGAATTAATTGTGAACATAGTAAAACTACATGTTGTTGTTGTTGATATCCCTGTTTCCCGTTTATTGTCGCGGCAGACTAAATCAGTTGGTCTCGCAAAATTAAGACGAGATGGGGAGGGGGGCGGCCATGCTATTTATAAACTTCCCCTTATAACCACATAACCAAACGTTGTCATCATAGCAGGATACAGGAAACAATCACAGCCTTTATCAGCAAAAGATAACGTACCTGTAGTGACCGTATCCCACTCAGAAAGACACAATTTCACGTTTTACTTCAACTTTTGCCACAAAAAATCTTCAAGCGTCGGCCATTTTGAATTACCCAGAAGGCACCGCGCCCGTTTTTGTTTTGTCTAGCAGACGACAAAAAGCATACACGATGTCATAATAATAATGTCAGACAAAAGATGAGAAATTAAGAGTAAGGCCATGTTAATTTAATCATATGGATGACCTCATATGGGAATCCCAAAACCGATGTGAGCATGCGAATAAAAAAAAAGTTTGGCAGACAAAAAGTTGCCTGGAAGGCTGAACATATGACAAGCACAGAGTATTGAATACTAGTACTAAAAATAGATTCTTCATATTTGTTTTAACAGTCTTCTTATTTGACATTGGAATTGACGTTGACATTAATGTCTGTTTCCTGATATATATTTGCTCCTTTTACAGCTGCTTTGTAAAACTTTTGCTGGAAAACTTTATTTCTTTCTTTTTGGAAACGGTCTAAAATTGATGCGTGTGTGGATCTCATCCATATAATAAAATCAACATGGTCTAATGATGATTGAATCTATTCTGTTGAATGCAAAATATCTAGTTGGACTATACCCTGTCCATTTGAAGCTAACATAGATAAGCTAACGTTAACATGATTCAATTCAGCAGAAATGGCAAAAGTGACCAGCAAAAACTGCCAGAGAAGATATTCAACATTTTCCGACTCATAATCTCCAAGCAGATGTTGGGAAAGCAAGTTTTTCTAGATGTCCCCTGCTGTTACTCTCCAAGCAGAGGTTAGGCTCTGGCTGTTTTTTAACGTTTTTTTTAGTCGTTTTTATCGGGCTTTCTATGTTGTCATTTTTCTTGAAGTACGTTTTGACACAGCAAGATAAAATACAACATAGAAAGCTCGATAAAAACGACTAAAAAACGTTTAAAAAACAGCCGGGGCCTAACATCTGCTTGGAGAGTACCTTGCTGTGACAAAACGCCTGCCCAACGCTTAAGAAAATGTAACGATTTAGCTTCTCCCAACATCTGCTTGGGGATTTGGCTCATACAAACTCTGACGCTGAACTTCTATCATGTCTGCCACAAAACCCCATCATATCACACAACACTGTGTCGTTTATTACCCTGCAAGGTGTGTCACTGCAGCGCCACCTAGCAATGGGAAGTAGAACCACACTGCTCATGTCAAAGAAAAACCTGCCACGTGCAGATTCAATGATTGGTCTTCTGTATTATAGGGCCACCCACACAGGAAAAAAAAAACAGGCTGGCAAAATTCATTTTACGAATGTATATAGTCTGCAAGGAGAGGGTAGACAACAGCTTACGCCCGGCGTTTGCCTTTGAAGGTAAGCCGATTTTGGACAACCTATTTACAACTTTGTTGAGAGAGATAATAGTATAGTGAACGGAAAATCTAGAAGAAAATCACTAGCGACAGTAACGATGTGTTTGAAAATGAATTTTAAGTACACCGGCCCTCTGCCGGCAAAAGAATTAGCCTTTAAATGTCCAACCTTGAAACAGAAAAAGGGCCGTACACTCCACCCCGCAGAGGAGGTTACAAGAAGTTACCTGTGTGTGAAAGAACTTGTATATACTGCATGTCAACATGGTGGTGGGAACAGCTCTTTAAAGAGGCCACTTTTTGTGTACCTTCCTAAATGATAGACCCAATAAGTTAGAATTTAGAGTCATATTTTAGACTAGAGATCACACATGTTACATAATGTTCTACACTATTTGTCCGTCCCTTTAATCGTGTTAACCCACAAGTAGCCATCGGGTAAGAATTTGCAACAATTATTATTATTTTGGTGTATGTACAGGGTGTTCACAACAAACAACAAACAAACAGTTGTCGTCACAATCCAGTATAGTAACACAAAACGTGTGAGTGGATCCTTGAGCCCTGTTTTGCTTTGAACCATAAGTACTATTATATAAAAATAAAAACACTTTAACCTGTGCAAGTTAGTTAAAGGTGCATATATAACCAAGCATCAATTGTGTAAAGTAGAAGTCATTTACGTGATCATAACTTTCACGGAGATATGAGGTCTCCGAACTCTTGTTTGTAACAGAGATGGCGAAGAAGACAAGCATTCGTTTATTCATATCTGACGGCAGACAATATTGCAGCTAGATATAGATATTGTGTGTTCATGATTACATTGCCGCAAGGAGAGATACAAACACCACGATGAACTATCTCGACAGACTAATTTATATATTTTTTCAACAATGTCGTCACAGAAGGTGTTGCAACTCAGCTACCAGCACTGTTCTCTCAGACGAGGGGAAGCTTCTGTATCTCTAAAAGGTACGTATTGAGCTGTTTATATTTTTTCACTTATTTTACTTTGCACTGGCCGAGCTCCCACTCGCCAGGCTTGAAAGTGCTCTCCATCCCGTTCTATCCTCCGGTTAGGTTGTTATCATATCTCAATGAAGGTCAGCTATTTTTCAGCGAATGGCTTAATCGGTAAAACTTTGGATGGCAAGTTCTTTGCAGACCACCAAGCGTTATTTGCCTAGCCGATGTTTTCATGACTATACATGTATGTCACCTTCAGGGCAATTGAGTAGCCTCCACCAGGCCTTCATGAATACAGGGTTACGGGGATCATAGAATTCGGCAAAAAATCTGGAAATTGGCTAGGGGAGTCAGCCTGTCCACGCTTAGGTTCATGTTTCCCCTGCGCGGCCGACCAACTCCTCTGGTAGCTAAATTCCCCTGGCAAACTATTCTTCATATAACAGCCAGCGTAGTAGGTCTGGTAGCGACTAGCAATTGAGTCTGGCTGGTTCTACTTCACACTGCACCTGTGTGTACTGCTATGGTGTGAAACATGCGGCTCAAAACGTGACCGTATTATACTGTTCATGGCTGGAGTAGGTTATGTGAATAACACTCATTTGTAGGGGAGGGTACCGGTACAGTGTACCTGTGCAAAACCGTTTTTCTTGTTGGGCCGGTCCATAAAAACTGGACCTGAAAAATCACTTTATAGAGAGGGAAGCAGAGAAGAGTTGACAGTCATTTTTACCAAGCTTCTACAGTACTACGCACTAAATTGTCAAAACAAAGGTAGTCAGTGTTGTTTACATGAAGACGGGATTTTAAAACACCAGAAGACGTCGGATACTTCAACAAACAGAATCGTTTGTAGCAAAATGGACAAGCGTTTTGAGTATCAGCCATCCACAAGTTTGCACAAACAATCAGGTCCAGGGTACTAGTACTAGGATGTTGCACATTATTATTTCCATGATAAATGGAGATGCAGTTGTGGGTGTGTCTGTGTGTCTGTTTGTGTTTCTGGATTTTTTAGTCAGCATACTAACGCAAGAACCTCTGGATGGATTACAATAATTAATTTGGTATGTGGGACGTGTCTCAAAGACGAAGGTCAAGGTCGATTCTGGGCCCCCTGGTAGCCTGTGTTTACACAATCTCTCGCTGGCTGGGGTTAATGACCCCCTCCCCGAGGGCGGCGGCAATAATATAGGGCCAGCCGCTAGGAGCGCGATTTTAGTCAGGCTAGCCCCCTGGTATTTGACCTTGTTCAACAAGTACCATCAGTGTTTTTTTCACTACCAGCATAGTCTTTCTATGACATATAGTGATTATGAATATTATCATTTTTTCTTTGTTATTCGTAGGAACTCGGAGGATCAGGGCCCTGGTGAGAATACATAAGACGGCTGGTGCATGGAGCAAAGGTATTGCGAACAACAGTGGTTACCAGGCTTCACAGACCCGATCGAGATCGTCTTGCAGTCAAGAAAAAGGGGGCGAATCTAGCAAGTCCTTTTTGTGTCAATTTTGCTAGCTAGCATATTCACACATTAAAACAATTTTGCTGTAGTGAACTACAAACTTGGGAAATCCCCTAGCCTACATCTAGCTGGTATAACGTACACTTATAAGAAGCCATATTCACAGGCAGGGGCAGTTGTGCAACCCACCAGCGACCGAAATCATAGGTCCTTGATATCATCATTCAAGGGTCACTAGAGTACCTTGTATGTTAAGAGATCACTGGAAGACTATTTGAATAATTGAGAAATCATCGGAAGATCATTGAGCGACCTTTGAAAGACCTTATTTATTAGTAAATAGTTATTGAGAGATCATTTGAAGACCATTGAGGGATCATTTCAGGACTGTTTGATCATTGCGAAATCATTAGAAGAAGACCACTGTAAGACCATACTTGTATCACTGAATCATTGACAGATCGTCGAGAGGCCTTGTAGACACTAGTTTTCATTGTAATACCTTGTAAACCATTGAAAGATCATTGGAGATCATTGTGCGCTGTCTGAAAGACCGTTGAAACAATTTTCAATTTTTGGATTCTGTGCATTCCAAACCTGAAAATACTCACACAATCCCATCAGATCTCTGAGATAGCGAAATATGTTTGTCCTTTTAGTTTTGGCTATTGTTTCCCTAAACGCCCTTCCCAATTGTCAAGCAGCATCCATTGTTGACATGTTGCGTATGGGGTGCAGAATTGATGATTTTGGTGGACTTTTCCCCGTGATACATTGTGACAACAAAGGCTTGACAAGCGTCCCAGAGCTGCCACAAAATATATATGAACTTCACCTGCCCAACAACAGCCTTACAGATATCCCGTGCTTGCCCTTGCCACGGTTATACAAGTTAGTCCTAAGAAACAACAACATAACCCACGTCTCCAGCGAATGTCTGAAAAAGATGCCGATACTCGCTGACATAGATCTATCACACAACCGAATTTCCTGTATTGACATCTTCTCTGATGCTTCCTTTAAGAAAGGGACACGTCTAAGAAAGCTGGATATTTCTTACAACAGGCTGACGACTTTGTCGTCTTGTGACATTGGGGTAGACATGACTAATACATCGGTTACACCATACGATGTGATATTTGACGGTAACCCTTTTCACTGTGACTGCCGCATGGCTTGGCTCGTTGTGTTGCTGAAGACGACCGCAAGATGCAACACAGGAGAGATTTGCTGTCTGTGTTTCCTTGAGCATAATACGCTGGGACTTCGGTTGTACAAGCTTAGTACAACCTCCGTGTTTCGCTGTAGCAGTCCCCCTGATCTAGCTGGGGGGGAAATGTCCTGGCTGGACATTGGAGTCTGTTTTTCTAATGATACCTGGAGATTACACAAACCATGCTCTCTGGGCCATACTTGCCCCATGCAGGACCATAGCCCTTCTAAAGCTATCAGTATCACCACATCTTTGCCGCCACGAACAACCAGTATTTTGGAACGGTTGCAAACCAAAATTCAACTGTCAGAAATAAGTACCGCATCCCCAAGCATGGGAAGTAACACTACTGTATTGGCCATGCAAACATCAGAATACAGCTACAGCAAAATCTTTGAGTCAAAAATAAGGGCTACTCCACAATCGGTAAGCACGCTATCCTCACAACCGATGTCTTTTGGGGGGTTGTTGACTATCATAATCATTGTAGTCATTTTTGTTGTTTGTGGCGTGAGTCTAGCTGTTTATTGCATAATAGTGAAGCGGGGGGCTGTAAACAAAGTCCCTGATCCTCAGGTAAACAACATTCCGGCTGCCGAAGGCCAGGCTGATAGTCAGGAAACTCCAAACCCAGATTCTGAGTCTTGTATGTATGAAACAATACCAGACGAAGTTGAAGCTTATGCAGCGTCAGGGTATGTTTTCGATGTGCCCCAGTATCATATTGCTGATTTGGAAATGGGGAGTAGAAGGGAGACCTATAAGAGGATGGCGGCTGCAGGTACCGCTGCTTTACCAGGTCTAGATGAGCAAGACTCTGCTTACTATGGAGAAGAGAAGATTGAGCCATACGCCACATGTTCCGAGGGTGATATTGTCTCTTCAGACGAGGACGACTAATCAATCAATCAATCAATCAATCAATCAATCAAACAATCAATCGATGATACAAACAAACAAAGAATAAGCGAGCAAACAAACAAACAAACAGACAGCCTACCAATCAATTGAATTAAACCCGTATAAGTAAATGCCTCTACCTAAGGACTAATCAATCAATTAATCAAACAAACAAACAAACAAACAGACAATCATTCAAACAAACAAACAAACAGCCTACCATTCAAGTGAATTAAACCCGTACAAGTAAACGCCTCTACGTAAGGACTAAACAATCAATCGATTAATCAATCAATCAATCAACCAATCCATCAATCAACTAGCCATCTGATCACTCAATCGATTGATCCATCGATCACTCAATCAATTAATCAAAGAAACAATCTAACAAACAATCAAACGCTCTGTCCTACTAACCATCTGTATGTTAGGACGACCTGCTCAATGTTACCACTGTTTGGTGGTCCCTTGGCTCATTTTCCCCACTTATCCAGGAAATAAGCATCCTGTCTATAGTGGCTACTTGTATTTCGCTAAATAATGCCATTCCTATGTAAACGTGATATCATAACATACCTTAATGCACGAGTATAAAACCCTTAATTCGTTTTAGTCACGTCAAGTAAAAAAGTTTATTCATTGTAAAACATATACTGTAGCTTCCAATCTGTTACTTAATACATACCTGTACATAGACTACACCCCAAGTTCCAAACCTATAAATCAAGTTTAATTTATGTTCTTGTTCTGAAGGTTTGTCTTCGGGTTTTATTCTTGTTGTTTAATTTGAAGTATACGTTAACCAGTTGAGTTGATTATGTGTGTTCTATGAGAAGTGTAAATGTACGTATGTGTTGGCACCCAATATCAACTAAGCTGCCTGGGTTTGCCATGTATTACATTGTATATAAATCTGAATTGAAAACAATTGTAACAGGTACAATGTAAGACAAATAGTTGAATGAGATGTATTGCATTGTATATAAAATTGAATTTAAAACAATTGCAACAGGTACAGTGTAAGACAAATAGTTGAATAAGACTAATGGTAATGCCCTAATTACATTAATCTAGCACAACCTACCCGTAGATTCGTCACTAATAACAATGAGCTGTTGTAGGTCTACTACACTACTTAATATACCGATACTAGTAAATCGTGACTTTACGATTTCTTTAATATATGTCTATGACAGTTGCTGTACAGTACAGTATATCTTACATTCATATATCCTTTATTGATGGACATTTTTATTCTTTTATGCATTATCATATCCTGGTACAGGGGCTTTCCTATTATATCCCGGGTACTACTACACAATATGTATTTTATTCATATGTGTAGAACGGGAAAAATTCTTTCTCTCATCAAGTTATATTGATTATCTGTGTCGGTAGTAATCATAGTAGAATGCGGAACTTTCATCCAACACAAAGGTATACACGGATCAAATTTTCAACGTCACTTTATTCCATACAATGCAGAATTGATCCTGAAGAAAGTGACAGTGGTCGTTGAAAATTTGATCCGTGTTTACCTTTATGTTGGAAGAAAGTTCTGCATTCTACTATGATTGAGAGCATTCTTCTAAACTTGCTAATTGTGCGACTATAAGTAAACTATTAACAACATTATGACAAGATGAGAGACAAAACAAAACAAAGCTGTTTTGTTGCATACACTAAAATCTCCATGTCTAGATGATGTATGGACGATTTAAACATATAAAAAATGTTGAAAACTATGATTGAAACACTTGTTTCTTTAAATGTCACCTATCAATTGAATGCTAACAATACGAATATGCGTGTGTTTGGAGCTATTATACTTTGAATCAATTTTAAAGTTTTAGGAGTTACAACTTCAACTGTGGGCTATCAAATCTGGGTATTTCATAATCTATGACATGTATTTTTACATAGCAGTTGGCAAACGGCCACGTCACCTACGCAGCATATTTTGAGTTTCACGAGGAACATGAGCCAAGAACATATACAAAGTGTATGTTTTTTTTAGAATCGTAGCAGTCTAGGAATGTATTTTTTGGGTGTAGAATACTTATATGTATATATGATCCTGTATTATACATGTATTTGATCTGTATATGGAAATGTTTGTATTATGCCTAAAATGTTGTTTTTCCTGTTGCCCGACCGACCCAAGCAAAATCTACTGAACCTCCCTGCCTCGGGCTTAAACTTCCCGTAGCGCTAAATTTAGATCGGCGGGCTGACTGCCTTGGGCCCCCGAATAAACTGGCTAGCTGCCCGATTCAGGCTGGCATCCACTGGTAACCGAATGTAGCCTTTTCTTGGTCGACCGCTAGCGCTAGTACTTTGATGGACATTAAAATTTTGATCTGACATCTGAGTCATGAAAATATCGGAAAACCGTTTGCCAATATGTTCTCTTCATTTAGGTTTAAATAGTAAATTGTGCCTGTACAGTGTATATCTGAATAAATATTTGAATATGATGTTGAAAACACAAGTGTACTGATGTTTTTCAAATTTTACATTATCAAAAATTTCTTGTTAGATCATTAGAATTTCCACCTATACCAATATCATTTTACGGGCCTGTAAGGCCATATTGATTTGCATATAAGGATTCCAGCAAACAGGAACCTCCAAATTGATGCTCGAAAAGAAACTATGAACAAGAAAAGTTGCCTTTATTATGAAATCTAAATAAGGGGTCAGGAAGTTTGAACAAATTTACTGAAAACATGGAGTATGGTATACCGAACAATAGATCCTTCATTTCTGTTCTTTCACATCTTCTTCTACGATCTTAGAATTGAACTTGCCATTCTATGACATTTATGATAATATTAGAATCTAGTAGACGGTTTTTCTAGAATATATATACTGTAAATGCATTTAAGTTCGCGGGGATTTAATTTCGCGGTAGCGGGGAAAATGACTTTTCGGGGTGGATTTAATTTCGCGGTAACACCATCGACTGCGATCTAATACCTTTATAGAAAAATGTTCGCGGTGGATTTAAGTTCACGGTAAAGTGGTCGCCGCGAAAACCGCGAACATTAATCCACCGCGAACATTTCTGCATTTACAGTATATTTGCATTCTATTTCATACCTTTGCTCATTTCCAGCTGCTTTGTACCATTTATAGTATGGATGAAAAGTTTTTTATCTATTTTTGAAAACGGTGCCATTCATATAATCAAATGACCTTAATGAAAACACACGCTTTTACAAACACGGGCGCGCGCACACACACACACACACACACACACACACACACACATATATATATATATACGTTCATGCATACACACAAACACACACACACACACACACACACACATGTACACATGCATACACACACACGCACGCACGCACACGCACACATGCACGCACATACACGCGCACTTGCACGCACATACACGCACATCATGACATACATACATACATACATACAGTAACACACACACATGCACGCATAGGCGCAGATATACACACATACACAATTACGCACACACATACACACGTACACACACACACTTACGGATGCATTTAAAAAAACACACACACACAAACACACACGCATACACACAGAGACGTACACACACGCGCGCGCGCATTTACTAACACATGTGCATTTACAAACACACACACAAACAACATATCTACAAAGACTTTTACACATTTAAGTTGCAACTTACCATTGTAACCCTGTTGAGCGACCGCTTCTTCTTTGTCGATACAAACTTTGTTTTTCGTGATGTGAAAGTTCCGTTACGTAAATATATTAGTCTGCTGTGTTCATCATGTACAACCTAGATTGGGAAATAAACCGTAAATTAGTTTTGGGAAAGCCTACAAAACAGGACGGTGGAAGGAAGACCAATCAAGTAACCACTGTCCTGATGACGTCACACTATTTTTTCGCCACTTCGCTGTCCTACAGGCACAACAGGGGCGGCTTCCTTTTTATGTTCATCTTTCTGTAAGGTAAGCTTACCATTTTATCAAATAGATTATGGTGGCACGAAAAGAGAAGATAGAAAAGTGTCACTAGCAAATGCAATGATATGTTTAACAAGTAGCTTTTAACCTAACTATAACGTATCAAAGCTGCGGTCACAGTCGTGGTGGGTTTTCGTACAATTCTGATGTAGAAGGATTTTCAAGCAGGCTGTGACAGAACCAACCACCGACATTTTGTGTACTAAGATAGTTGAACGTTGCAGGAGACGTACATTTTGTTACAAGTTAGCGATCTAAACTTGCACGATCAAAATGCCCTCAGTTTGTGATCGTACGACGATCGTACGACGGATGTTCTGATATGTGTTCCCATGCCAATTTGATTCAAAACCTTGGAAATGTGCACTTTCTCAGTAATGTCATTTAATACAAACATTAAAAAGAAACGACCCTACATTGAGTACCTTGTTTTCGGAAATCAATTATGCATATATAGTAGACAATATTTCAATACAGGAGATTGGGCCTTGGTAGGTTTGGAGCATTGTATACACACAACCCTGGATTTTCACAGTTATCCATTTTTGCTCAATAGTTTCCACCTAGGCACTTCCAAAACCTTCGAATTTTGCACTTTCTCAGTAACGTTATATGCCATTTTGCCATGCAAACATTAAAAAGAAACGTCCCTAGATTGTGTGGCTTGCCTTCGGAGACCATTCAATTATGCATATATTTATGAGAGTAGACAATATTGCAATACAGGAGATTGGGCCTTGGTAGGTTTGGAGCATTGTATACACACAACCCTGGATTTTCACTGTTATCCATTTTTGCTCAATAGTTTCACCCTAGGCACTTCGAAAACCTTCGAAATGTTCACTTTCTCAGTAACGTTGTATGCCATTTTGCCATGCAAACATTAAAAAGAAACACCCCTACATTGAATTGAGTACATTGCCTTTAAAGATTATTCAATTATGCATATATTTATGAGAGTAGACAATATTGCAATACAGGAGATTGGGTACTGGTTGGCTTGGAGCATTGTATACACACAACCCTGGATTTTCACATTTATCAATTTTTTGCTCAATAGTTTCATCCTAAGCATTTGATACCTTGTAGTGGTATTAACGTTAGTTACATAGTAGATTACATGTTTAATTTTACGGACATTGTGGGTACGATATCTTACGTTGTTTTAACAACAGTTAAGCACGACAAGAAATTTGAAGTGGCCTCCAGCCGAACGGGAACCTTTCAAATTAATCGGCTTCATGTCATCCTTCCCCGAAGCAATACACGCAAGGCTTGAATGAAAACAAAACCTTAAATATTACGTGGACATCAAAGAAAAGGAAGCATGGTGAATGGCGAGGTCATTTCGTAGTAGGATTTTGGTGCCGTGAAGACTTTTCAAACAGGCTGCAGCAGAACCATACATAGCCAAGTATCTAAGACAGCAGTTTTTAAGCTACATTTTGCAGGATACATTCGGTGTCATACAGCCAGAAAAGGCTCGTCTGAGGAGTCTGTGAGTAATTTTTCCAAGCAGAGGTTTCGGTCTTGTGTCGATATTTTTAACATCACATTTCCAAAGCGGAGCCTGGAAACATAAAATAGACAAGTATACGAAAAATATAGTTTTACACAAATAATGCCCACGACCATTTTCTTTAAGTCTTGTGTTGTGTTGTGTCTTTTATATCATACTATTCGTTCCCGAAAGCTGCCCGGCCGGGCCCTGTTTTGGAAATGTGATTATATACGATGAACTGTTGACAGACGAGTAAGGCATTTTTCTATTGCAGGCTTTGGTACGACACAGCAATTCCAGTTGTTCCAGGGCCGGATGTAGCTGCAGATTTGCTCATAGGTATGTTGTTTTTGGCTATATTTTGTCCATCACAGTTCGATTTTAAACCCTCAATATTGACAGGAAAGACATCGGCAGAATTTCATGTCGACTTGAGTACACATTATTTTTTTTTACAAGTGTGGATTGTTAGATACTCATGCTGTCTTGTCTTTTTCTAGTTTTTGTGGAACTTAATTTTGTATGTATCTGATGGCTAGACATAATGAGAACTTAATGTCCCCATACCTAACTGTTAGCTGTTATTTCTTTCATTGATATGACAAGATATCAGATAAACAGCTATTCTATGACAAAAAAAAGTTTTGTACAGTTTATACATTTGTCAAAGTCTTTTTAAAGACGCTTTCAGTGTGTCAAAATGTGTTTAGTGTGTTTAGGACGAATTTAATGATTTTTAGCCTGTCACCAAAACGTCCGAGTGGCACTATAAGATTATTATAATACTTTTTTATCACCAGAAGATCTGTGAAGAAAAACTGGCTCACGAGGCAAGGGCGTGCCTAGGGTCGTCGAAGCCGGTCTTCACAGATTGTCTTGCGGTCAAGAATAGAGACAAGGGCGAGTCCAGCGAGTCCTTTCATCGGTCAAGACTTGTGACTGGTATTTCATAAGACTAGAAACAACACAGACATTTTACAGTACTGTACAATATCGAAAGAAGAAGAAAGCTTCTAAACTTGGATATCACATGTATGTACCTCTTGTTTAGTACTAAGTAGATACTAAGTGCTTACAACACTTCCGTAAAAAAAGTAAAATATTTTTACCTTGCTTCGTCACTATAAATATTTCTACTTTTCCTGTAGGAAACCTGTCAGACTTACCTCATAATCTAACACTAACAAGGCGGCAAAACACTAATTATATTTCAGCCATACATAGTATGGTGAAATATATTGTATTCGTAATGTTTCTTTCTTTCTTTCTTTCTTTCTTTCTCCTGTCAAATCTTCAAAGTGATTCATCTCCGCCGTTCCTGGACCGAATGACCTGAAATTCGGCACAAGGGTAGAGTGGGCCAATACCTTGATGCTTTTTTCTCATTTTTTTCATATCTGCCTCTAAAATGATTTTATTGAGATTTTTTGGTCAATTTTAGACCAAAACTGTATATTTTGGCCCCTGTACCTTGGTATTACAACCAAATGAGCTGAAATTTGACAGAGATGTGCCTTGGTAATGCCCCCATATAAATTCGATAACACTTTCGGTGTACAGTACAACAAAATGCTTATTTTTGCGATTTTTTGACCAATTTTTGACCAAAAAAGGACACTTTTGGCCCCTGTACCCTGGTATTACAACCAAATGAGCTGAAATTTGACAGAGATGTGCCTTGATAATGCCCCCATATAAATTCGATAACACTTTTGGTGTACAGTACAACAAAATGCTTATTTTTGCGATTTTTTGACCAATTTTTGACCAAAAAATGACACTTTTGGCCCCTGTACCCTGGTATTACAACCAAATGAGCTGAAATTTGACAGAGATGTGCCTTGGTAATGCCCCCATATAAATTCGATAACACTTTTGGTGTACAGTGCAACAAAATGCTTATTTTTGCGATTTTTGGCCAACTTTTGACCAAAAAAGGACACTTTTGGCTCCTGTACCCTGGTATTACAATTAAATGACCTGAAATTTGGTATAGATAGGTATTAGATACTTGGTAACAAGATTCAAGTAAAATTTTTGACATAAACAACTTTAAAATGATTAATTTTGGCACTTTTCTGAGGGGAAATTTGTTTTCTTTTGGCCTCCTGACGTGACCTTCCGTGACCCCGCACAGAGCCACACCTGTGCGCGTCAGCCGGAGAGTTAATTGAATCAAAGACCTAGCCAATCAGCGAAGGGGAGGCCAAAGGCTAATTAGTATTCATAAGCGGGGCCTCATGATCCCATATATAGCAGTGTTCCCGCCAGGGGGAGCGAAGCCCGCCTAAGGCTCTCGCATTTTAGACTATTCAGAAGGCTTTATATTGTATCAGTTCTTAGGGGCATATCTATGATAATCGCAGCAGTCACTTAACTTCTCTTCAGGAGTTTAGCGTAACACTATTTCAGGTCAAACCGTCAAAGGCAACTAAAACAAACTTTAACGTTACTGAGTTCAACAGTACTTATAACTTGTTATCCGAAGTTGAAACGCTAGCGATGGTATTTTCACTGCGCTGTTAGCTCCGTGCGACTGTTGTTGACGGTCTTATAACGGTATATTTTGCACCTCTGTACCCTGGTATGAGTAACATTTGGTATAGATAGGCATAAGATAGTTGGTAAAATGATCCAAGTAAAATTTTTGGCATAAAGTACTGTAAAAGGCTTAATTACAGCACTTTTTTTAGGGGAAATTTGTTTTCTTTCGTTCTCCATGCCATGACCTTTCGGACGTTCACCCCACAGAGCCGACATCTGCACCTGCGTCTAGCCGGCAGGAAGAGTTACAGTAATTCAATTAATGGTTCAGCCAATCAGCGAAGAGGAAAGCGAGGGCTAATTAATATTCATAAGCGGGACCACACAATACGTTAACTTGAAGACTCAGGCCGTACAGACTTCTCGCCAGGATTTTTTCAAAGCGTCGGACAGGGGTCCGGGGGCCGCCGAATGTCCCTGGCGGGGTCCAGGGGCAGGGCCACTGTGGGGGGGACCCAGGTGGGCGAAGCCCCCCCCGGAAGCTCTTGCATTTTAGACTATTGAGAAGGCTTCTTTTATCAGTTTTTTTAGGGCCATATCTACGATAATCGTAGCAGTCACTTACTTCTCTTCAGCAGTTTGACTTTAAAATATTTCGGGTCAAAGCTTCAAAGACAACTAAAACCTCATAAACAACAAACTTTACTTAGCTCAAAAGTATACAAAAATATTGTACGGGTTGCCATCCTTAGTTGAAGCGCTTATTTATAGCGCTAGTATCTTCGCTGCGCCGTTAGCCGCCGTGCGACTTTTGTTGACGGTCTGATATCCCTACGTCGCCGCCTCGCTGATATTCCCACGGACATGTTTCAAGAAAAATACCCAGCAAAAAACGCTGTTCTGCGTCTAATTCTATTCTATAAAACATGTGGGACTCAGTGTTACAGTCTAAATATTTTGTAGAAGCACCGCTGTAGGAAAGAAGGTCCAAGCAATGTAAAACATCACGTAGCATGAAGTTCGCTGTCAACTGGCACACAGCACATGACTGTTTGAAACTCTAAGTCTAATCAACAGCCGTGTTTGATTGATAGCCGGAGGTCCTTTGATGAAGTCGGCGAAAGGTGCGTTAGTTAGAAAATCTGCGTTTAGTTTTCATACGTAATTATAAGTTAAACAGTGGCGAGAATGATTATTTTCTCATCAATATTTCTCTTCAGAATTATTTGAACTTAATTGTACATCTAAACAATTGGCTTACCTGTGCAATGTTTATATGATTAATGATCAGTGTACTGAAATCATGTGTAACGTATGGCTCCTAGTCAATAGATCAGCATTTTCTCTATAGTGACCACCTGTCTGTAGTGGCCACATTTCTATCACTGGACTGGAACTTGCGAAAACTGCTGTATTTTCTCCAGAGCAAATGTATGTGTTCCTAGTGCTGTTGTTGTTTGACATAAACTTTGAACATTTAAATTGCAAGTAACTTTAAACTGCCAGAGTTTCAGCCCAATAAAACACTCTCAGCGCCAGGGTATGAACAGACTGACCAGACAGACGAAAATAAATCCTCGAACAAGGTTCAATCGTATCTTCCGGGTCTGGCAGGAAGTTGTTAAACTAAAATAAGAATAGGCTCGATGGCTGATTGCATACAAAGTAAAACAGTTTAACAGTTTTACAGCTTGAAGAAAACAAACGCTCCTACAGTACCTGCACCTGCTTGATAATTATTAAATCGTATGCCGTACTTGAATAAAAAAAGTTCACTGCAATAATAAATGTACCCACATTACAAGGAGCTTATACTTTTTTAAACTTACACCTAGTTATCGTACTGAAAATTGTTAATGACATTACATGAAGTCATTCAACAATTTTCAGTCATGATGAAAATTTTCTGAATGGAAGGTGTGATTATTGTCATTTTCTGAAAAATAGAAGCAAGCTCTGTTTTTACCTGGAATCAATTCACAATACCAGTCCACTTTGGGGGATAATGTACTGTTAAGAGGATGTTCCATTTTTGCGCAGGGGTGATTTGGAACAGTCCAGTGTTGCGTGGGAAGGGGTATGGCTGAAATATGCTGTATTTGCTCTTAAGCAAATGTCGGCCTTTCTAGTTTTACATAGGTGTTTATATAAAGTGTATACATGCAATGATACAGAGCTAAATTACCTTGTTTGTATAAAGTCAACCATTGTTGTTTTGTTTATGGCAAAGTTTGCACCCCAAGATGCGACGCTCGCACAGATCTAGCCGACTTGGGCTCCCAAGCAGGATTGTAGTTTTGGCTTTAGTCCTTGTCTCTCTGAATACTATCCACGACTGTCAGGCTAAAAAGATTCCAGAACTGATCAGCTTAGGGTGTGAGGTCTCTGATCTGTACAGTGCTAATCTACTTGGGATACGCTGTGACAACATCGGACTATCCACCATTACCAAACTACCCCAGTCACTCTTTGAACTTTGGCTTCCCAACAACGACATTACCACATTTCCATGCATGCCATTGTCGTATTTAAACAAACTAGTCCTACGAAACAACAGCATCGCGTGTTTCCCTTGGAAGTGCATGAAAAACATGCCAAAGTTGAATTTCTTAGATCTTTCGCAAAACCAGCTTTCCTTCATTAATCTTTTTCCTGCGAAAGGTTTCTTAACCTTTCTAGGGAAGGTGGACGTTTCTTATAACAGCATTAAGACATTGTCTTTGTGTGATATAGGTATCGACGCCACAGAAGGCTCGACTATACCATATGAAGTGAACATAGGGGGTAACCCTTTCCACTGTGATTGTGACATCGCTTGGCTCATTGACGTGGCAAAAATAGCCAAAAAGTGCTGGGGGTCGATATCGACTTATTGTCTGGACTTTTTGGAGGGGGACATGTTTACAACCCAGATGTACAACGATCAGTCCTCGTTCCGTTGCGAAACTCCTTCTAGCCTAAAGGGTACAGAGCTCAATAGGTTGGACATTTCAAGCTGTATTTTATCGAAAACGATGGAACGAAATGAGACCTCGCGCCATATTCAAACTCCCTGCCTAATAGACAAGTCTTGCGCTACAGAAAGCCTTGATCTTGCTACGTCGTCTTTGGCAACAACCATTAGTTCTAACCGAACACAGGCAAGGGAGACATACAATACGTCTCAAAAGATGGAAGAATCATCTAACGTTACTGATTCTACCTTTATGCCTACTTTGGTTGATACAGATATTTTCAGCCAGCTGAAAACAACGCCAGTAATGCTAACGCTTAAACCAGAAATGTTGAACACCACCTCTGTGTCAGATATGACAGAACCAGTGAGCATGTCGTCTGAAATAACCGAAGTCGAGATATCAGGGTGGTTCATGACTACTGTTGTTGTTGTTTTGGTTGTTGTTGTTTGTGGTGTGATGTTAGCTGTGTATCGGGCGATGCTCACAAAAGGACAAAGTAACGTAAACAACATGGCGAATGGTGTAGTTTTCAACAGCATTCCTACAGGTAATACCAGTCAGAATGACCAGGCTGATGATCAGGAAAATATATATGAAACTATACCAGATGGAGCCGTCCCGTATGCAAAGTCGTATACATTTGATGTAGCCCAGTATCATATTGGGGACATCCCTGATAACATTCAGAACACTGATACGATTGGTGATCAGAATGGCACGAGCAGCGGTGTGAAATCAGACCCGACTGCTCCCATGTATGAAACCATACCTGACAAGACTGAACCTTACTCACAGTCGTATGTTTTCGAGGTACCCCAGTATTACTTGGGGGATGGACTAATGTGACGAGAGAGGAGACATTTTCGTGAAAATGCAAAAGTAAAAGTTTTCTTGTGGCCTTTTGTCAAGCTACTCACACACAATACCGTTAGGCTAACCCTATAGTATTGTGTGCGAGTATAAATGTTAAATAAGAGGTACCCTATATCTGCTTGTTTTGGCCAGGTCATTAACATAATTATACTACTGAGTATACCACCAGGATCGCCCTATTGTATTTTTTTATCAATTTGTTTATTTGTTCAGCTGTTAACAAACAGCCAGGCCTGTCCAACTAGCCGTGTGCGAGTAACAAAAAGGGTCACCTTACATCTACTTGTTTTTTAATCAGGTCATTAGACTAATTATACTATGCCATTAGGCTCGTCCTATTTTAAGCTCTGATTGGTTAATGTCGGGAAAATAAATAATAAAAAGAAAACACCTGCAAGAGCAATATGTTTTTCCTATAGGAGGAAACATGAATGGACGAATAGCACTACAGACACTTAACTTTATTTTATAGACAACATGGCCGTATGCATACAACTTACAAGGTCTCACAGGTGTAAACAATGTCATAAATAGGGCAGGGGATGTTCTTAAGGGTGAGAGAGGGGTGAGTGAGTGTGTGAGTGAGTGAGTGAGTGAGTGAGTGAGACGAGTGTACACGTGAGACGAGTGAGTGAGTGAGTGAGTGGGACGAGTGAGTAAGTGAGTGAGTGAGTGCGTGCGTGAGACGAGTGAGTGAGTGAGTGAGTGAGTGAGTGAGTGAGTGAGACGAGTGGGTGAGTGGGTGGGTGAGTGAGTGAGTGAGTGAGAGTGAGTGAGTGAGTGAGTGAGTAAGTGGATGAGTGAGTGAGTGAGTGAGTGAGTGAGTTAGTGGGTGAGTGGATGAGTGAGTGGATGAGTGAGTGCGTGAGTGTGTGTGTGAGTGAGTGAGTGAGTGTGTGAGTGAATGAGTGAGAGGGGTGAGTGAGTGCGTGCGTGAGTGAGTGAGTGAGTGAGTGAGTGAGTGAGTGAGTGAGTGAGTGAGTGAGTGAGTGAGAGAGAGAGAGTGGGCCAGTGAGTGAGAGAGAGAGTTTAGTATATGACTTTATAGTTGTATCCAATGTAATGTATCGATGTTATTGTGCGTATTCTAGACTGTGAATCATTGTACAAACAAGTTTACGTTAGTATGCATCAATGTATGGTGAGAATCAAGTAACGATAAACGAAAACACAATTGCTGAGTCGAGCAATTTATATTGATTTTGATACCGATATTGAAAATGTACAAATTGTATGCTGACACTGTTAGGAGAGTTTCCCAAATGGGGCACGCGTGTTTGGTCTTATCTATTCAGAAAATGTCGTATATAAGATATAGGAAAATACGCCTTTACATTGTGAGCATTAGGTGACCAGCATATGCTCATTACGAATGCATATATGATGTGCACAATGTTGTAAAATTACAGCACTGACTACTACGACTAGCGTTTAATGACCCACCCGAGGTGTTTATAGAAACATAACACGCAACCATCGATCTATGGCTATAGAATAAACCACCGAGTGAGCGAAGCAAAATAGTAATCAACCATCAATTTGGAAAGTAAATGTAGCTGCCGTATGTATTTAAATTTGTACCATACCACTCCTTGTGAATTTCATGATTTATGTAAAAGATGTATAGAAATTGTGTGAATACATTTAGGAATGTCATTGGTGTATATCACATTGATTTAAGTGGCGTAGTTTCAAGAATGTTCAGGAGTTATTGAAATGTTATTGTAAAGTAAGTAGTAGAGATGCTCTCATCGCTGTGCGTCGTTCTTAGAAGTTTAATGTGATGCACGCCTTTTGACATATTTGTAGAAATTTTGGATCAGAGTTGAACTGTAATTTCCGACCTAAAAACTGGACTTACCAAAAATGTTCGACTATCCTACTACAGTCTATGTCAAGGAATGGCCAATCAACGGCTTCTGTGACTTCATGTTATGCAAATAGAACACGTACGATCATGGGTACTCCCGTGAATGTGAAAAAATGCCGCGAATGTGAAAAAATGCCGTGAATGTGAAAAAATGCCGTGAATGTGAAAAATGTTGTGAATGGGGAATAAAAATAAGACTTGCACTTTTAAACACAGCATAAGTGTCTTCTGTCAGACTTATTGGGCAGGGATTCTAAGCAGAACTTTCAGACCATTCACTTCCGTTCTAGATCTTTTAACATGGCTGAAATTATGTAAGAAATACATTAATCCCCAGATACTGCTGGGTTACACAGTAGTCATCTAATAGACATGCTACACAGTTTCTCGTTGGTCCTGCTAGTAGCAGACTGCATCCGTAGAAACAAACGGCCCTATCAGAGCCCTCGGTACATCTCAAACTTGCCAAGATTACTACATGTATATAGTGGACCTATACAAGCGACCCCCTTTGCAGAATGAACTTCTGGATAATGTGGCCACTTTTTGTTTGTCTGAACCTTTGTTTATTCATGCAAGCTCAAATCGGCCTGCAGGCCGCTTTTCATTGAGGTCATGAGGGAAGAGGCAAGGGTAGACGTAAAGTAACGTTATATAACAGAGATACAGTTTGCCTAACGAGTCTTACAAGTCTATATACACAATTACAAATTGTTACATACATGGTACAAAATACATGCCTGGTAGTGCCTTAGATTATTTCCTTATTACTTCCCTAATAGTCTACTGTGACTATGTGCTTAATGTCCCTCGAGTCAAAATAGATAGTATTGAAATTCTATATATATATAGATTCAAAATTTCAGCAGAGTTGCTTGTTTCGACGGGGGCATGGTTTGATAAGTTTTTAGGTACCTCGGCACGCGTATCTCTGTTTGACTTGGAAACAAAACAGGTCAGCAATTTTACTGATTGAAAATGAAGTCTGCAAACGAAACATTTGGAGCACACTTCTATCACGTGAACAGTAGGTGTGACGTCATGCCGGACCAATCAGAATCCTTTCTATTTCTATGGAAGGTGCCACAGGGAGCGGTAGACATCCGAAGGTTGTTTCAGGCTATTTTGGCAATTGAAAAGTAAAAGACATCGAAGTAACTCATAGGAAGACAACTACATTCCAAGTCACCGCGAGGGTTGCCATTGTCATCATTTACAAATGTTTTCAATTGTTTTCAATTATATGTCTAGGAGATTTCATAATTTAGAAATATTTTGAACTTTCTAGATATTTTCCCCGGTGTGTAAAACCTTTGAAATATTCACGGTGTGGAACAGAATACTTCTAACAGTTGTTAAATAATATGGTGACAGCATTTTTCCATTATTTATTACCATTTTCTACCATTTTTTGTAATATTGGGTCAGTGGGCTTGGAAGAAGCAATTCACACATCCTTGCAAAGTATGGTTGGGTGTCATGTCATATCCTACCACAAAGGACCCACCAGTGCCCATCAGTGAAATCTAAAAATATACCAAGCAGACAAAAGGGGCTTACTTTTATGGGGCAATAAATTAATTCTACCATTTGGCAAGGTTTACCATTTTTTTTGTAAATATTTTTAAAAGTAAAAGAATCCTTCAGATGTTTGAAAATTATTGTAATTAAAGAGATTTTTGTGTGATATCTTTCAAAATGTTTCCAGAGTATTCAAAGGAATTCAAATACATTCAAATACATTCAAAATTGCTGGATTAATTGTGAAAAGATCGAGTCTGCAACTTGAAAATGATAAGGAAATTCAACAATGTTTTCTTCGATAACAATATTTTATTTGTGGGTGCTTCCTTGAATGTATGTTGCCTTAATTCTTGCTTTTGTTAAAAATGAAACCATATTTTTAGTCATATTTGTAAGCAGACAATTTCGAGATTGGGTTTAATATAACTACGTAATAGATTTGATCGATTCTATAAAAGTTACCCAGACAATCAACGTCAACAAATTCGTATCTCTGAAATTCGTTGAGTAATCTACGAGCCCCGCAGTGCCACACCGGTGCCCCAAGTGCAGTGAGATACCACCTTTAGTGGCACTGAGGATATTTTGTGGGAGAGCAGGTTACTATGAATTGAAATATTGTCTTTATGCCCCAGTGGAGGGCCATGTAGTTTATTTCGTCTTCTTTCCTTGACATTTTCCTACTTGTATATCAAAACAAAATTACAACAGCCAGTTTTCATCAGATTGTCTGGCCCAGTTAGCCTGGACACGTGATGTACTATATATATTTCAACTATCAATTCTCTCTCAAACATCCTTAACCGAGCACGCATCCAAACGATTCGCCAAAAAAGGCTACGCAATTGAAAATTCAATACTTTGCACTTCATTTGTGTTGAATGGAAAGTTTAGACTTAATGTTAAATCGTGCATGTTACGGTTCGATTTCAAAGATATAACAGCCCCGCCATTCGTTCACCCATATTGTGTACGCCTCGCCTGTTCCTGAAACCAGGTTGATTGGTTACCTCCATTCATAACAGTCGAACATAATGACAGGCACTGATTGGTCTACGTTCTGCCAGATCATTCATGATGTCTGCAAAAAAGCAAGGTTGCTTGCGAAACAATAACCACGTGACCAGCTACATGTATCAATTGGGGTTGGGTGAATCAGTATTATTTTTCTTCACTCCACAATCAAAGGGTGCCACACTCGGTATAGCATCAGATGTAGGTACTCCCATAAAACAAATTAAACCCTTCCTATGTCACACGACGTATAGGATGGTGCCCATCTCCGTTTATATAGCCTTAGGCCACACAGCGGAGCAAGCGCGACAGTAGGGGCAAGGCAACTAGTACCAACTAGGGACTAAAGTAAGGTAAGCTAAGGAATTTTTTTCTTTTGTCGGCCACAGAAAACAATACTTTAGCTAACAAAGGAAGGGTCAGAAAATGTACAAATTATATTACGTCGATGAAGGTTAGACATCCAGGTAATAAGATATGCCAAAAAGTAGTTACTCAAGCAACTGGATATGATTTTGGTAATGGTCAGACATTTCAGACACCATATGATGTCTTTCTTTAGTGACACGCTAGGATATGATAAAACTCCCCAGTGCCACTGACGATAGACACCAGATGGTATTCGAAACGTCTAACCGTTTCCTAAAGCACATCCAGTTGCCTGAGTATTGCTTTTTGTGATATTGTATGAGGTTTTTTTGGCGCCATATTTTTTACTGTTCTGCTGATATGGTGGTAAGTCTGTGTACGTGTAAATGCCATACTTAACGTGCCGCACTGTTGTGGTACATGTGTCGTATAGTCGTGGTACACGTGAAATGCGCCCTAACCGCGCCCCAGACCTTTGAATATTGCAATGTCTTCGAAGATAATAGATACGAAGTGTGTGTTTTCTGTTGTAAGAGAGTGACTTTTTTACATGTTGAACTGCGGACTATATTACAACAAGACAGTGCAAGCACCATATTACATACATGTGTGTAGGGGTGCCAGAATATTATATCGCGAAGTCCCCTAAGGTGAGGTAGACAATTAGGCTACTAGTATTTTGTATGTGGAATTTTCAGTAGGTCTTTCATGTACGACACAGTGGGTTGTTTACACTATAGAGTATTTAATGGCTGAATAGATGTTGTCAGGGTTGCATTGAAATATTTTAAGCTAGGGGCACAACTCGACGTACGTGCAAATACGCGCTGTCTACATGCCAAAACGTGGGCAATCTTTTGGGATCCGTAAGTGGTAAGTCCCGCCTCTGTACGAACTCATAGGGAATCCAACGGATTTTGAAGCTCGCAGACACGCCGTAGAACGTAGAACGTTACTTTACGTGCAGGCAAAACTTTGTGTGCCGTGCGTTGACTTACTCTCTGCTCTTGCCAGTTGTTTCCCACGTTTTCAGAAATACGTGGCGGACGTGGCCTCCCAAAACAACGTACGGACAAACCGCATGTATGGCAGGTTGTGCCCTTAGTTTTAGTAGGTCTTGTACGCACGACTGTGAGTGATAGACACTCGAGAATGCAATTGCTGAATAGACATTGGCACGCTGGCACAGAATTTTTTGTAGGTTTGTATTTTTTATCCCTAATGGAGATTCAAATAAAACAAACAAATAGGAATTGATTACAAGCCCTTAATCTTTGAAATATTTCCCAAAACTCATTTCACTTCGAATTCCCAGTTTGAACAATAAACTGACTTCTTGTTTTTCTAGTACAATTTCAATATCTTCTCCGTACTAACTGATCGCTTCTATTGCATTGGATATATTCAGCGCACCATGTTCTTATCCACACACCTTGTGCTTTTGGATGTGCTAATAGAATGTTGTCATTTGTTACATTGTCAATAATATCAATCTTGTTGTTTCATTTGAAATATCCGTTAACCATTTGAGTTAATTGTGTGTACTCTAGGAGAAGTGTAAATGTATGTGTTGGTCCACAATATCAGCTACGCTGCCGGGGTTTGCCATGCATTTCATTGTTTGCAATCTCAATAAGTCAAATCAAATGGAATTCAATTGAATTGAATATTTTCTTGGTTTCTAGGAAATCAGCTTGACAGGCTTGAAGAAGGGTGTCTGACCCTAACTAAAGAATAGCTGTGCGAGCCGGCTTGCAAGTCGCCAAGGTCGCCATCCAGTCAAGAGTAGCATTGAATGAACTTGAAAACAACATCTTCTGTTCACTGTACAGTCTAGAATCTAATGAGTAGTACCTCGCCTTGCTTATAGTCCGTCAACCCTAGGCCTCAAATATTCTAGCGGTTGTACATTTCCCACCCAAACAATCATGTCATATTCATATGTACCTACCAGACCTTCAACACCACCAAATATGTTATTTCTTCTGGGTCTCGCCATTTTACTTGTAAATTTAGTACACACTGGCAATTCAGCGGCAATTTCAGAACTGATAGTTCTTGGGTGTGATGTCGACATTGCTCAGTTTTCCGTCACAATGCACTGTGATAACAAAGGCTTAACTAGTGTTCCTACAGAGCTACCAAGCTCACTCTTTGACCTTCAACTTCCCAACAACGCCATAACTACATTCCCGTGCATAACCCTACCGTATTTGAACAAGATTGTCCTGAGAAACAACAGTATCAAACATTTTCCGTGGAAGTGTCTAAAGAACATGCCGAGATTGTTTCTTTTAGATTTGTCAAAAAATAAACTCGTCTGTATCAACCTCTTTCCAGTCAAGACTTTAGTGCCGAACCTCAAAGACTTGAACATTTCTTACAACAATCTTAGAACTTTATCCTCCTGTGATCTTGGAACGGACAGTGCTCGTGCAAGTAGTTCGGTGATGTCATATTCAGTGAGCATGGGGGGAAACTCTCTCCACTGCGACTGTAACATAGCTTGGCTCATCAGCGCTGCCAAGACAGCTCAACGCTGCAAAATCGAAATATCAGAATTTTGTTTTGACTTAATGTCAAACAATATCATGGGACTTGAGTTGTACAAGCACCTGTCCCTGTACCGTTGTGAAACTCCCGTTAATATAGCTGGTGCGGAGATCCATAGACTGGACGTGTCTGTGTGCTTTACAGGGAGAAACACAGGTCTGAATGAAACACTAAATCTGAACCAACCCTGCTCCCTGAACAACCACTGTACCACAGATAGCTATGATGGCTCTGCCTCGACCACGGTCCTGAGTACAACTCTGTCGGTACTCCAAACAAGTACTAAGGAACTATCACAAACTAGTAAAGCGCCTAAACCACACCAGACAATAAAATATAGCGCTTCTCCCAATGTAGATAGCTCTTTCGTTACCAATGCTTTTACAGCAACAAGAAAAAGAGCAACAAAAACAAAAACAACATCAACAAGTATAGAAGACGACATACACTCTGTATCGGGAATGACAGAAAAGAGTAATCAGACTTTAAAAAAGTCATCTCCGCCACCCGTTGCTATGGTTTCAGGATGGATACTGACTCTCATAATTATCATAGTAGTTGTCGTTGTCTGTGGTTCAGTATTAGCTGCAGTTTTTGTCGTGATGAGGAAACGAATGGTTGCTAAAACTCCCTCACATTTTTACGTGGTGGATGGTCACATTGTAAACAGTCCTCAAGGACACACCAACCAGTGTAACGGGGTTGATGATCAGAAAGGCTGTAGGAGTAGTCAAAGAAAAGATCCCCGCACTTATGACGACACACCTGGCGACGTCACGCCTTACGTAAAGTCGTACACTTTCGACGTACCGCAGTATCATCTTGGTGATGTTCCATTCGACACGAGTACAAGTGTAATGCGTAAAAAGCGACCTGACAGCCACGTGAACAAGATGGCGGTTAACACTCCCATATCTAACAACATTCAAACAAACCAGTATGATGATAAGAAAGGTTGTATCGAAGATTTAGACCATATCTATGAAACTATACCCCAGAAAATTCGTCCATCAAATCACCTTGGTGATATCAAAGCATTGCGAAGTAAGCAAATTGACAAAAAAGCCTCAGGCAGTCACGTACACAACAGAGCAGCTAGCCAAGTTGTAAAAAAGACTCCCAGACGCAAAATTAGTAATAAGAAAGACCAGTTTGATGGTAAGAAAGGGTGCAGTGGAGATTCAGAAACAGATTACGATTCCCACACGTATGAAACTATACCTGAAGGATTGGGAGATTATAGGAAGGCACATGCACCCGATGTTCCCCAATGTCATATTGGTAATATTCCAAATGATATCAACAGGGTGATGCGTAGGATGCTACTGGACAAAAATTACGTACAAAACATGGAAGCCAGACAATCTGTGGCCAGTACTTCCAATCCTCAGGTTAACAATAACAGTCAGAGAAACCAGTTTGATTACCAAAAAGGCTGTAGCAAAGATATACACGCAGATTACGATTTATCCTATGAAACTGTACTCAAAAGGATGGAAGCTTACGAGTCACATACTCTCGATGGTCGCCGAAATTATCTTGGTGATACGGAACTGAATGCTCGTAGGAAGCAAATTGACAAAAGCGCCCCAAGTGTTCACACACGAAACATTGCTGCCAGACAATCCAGTGAAAATTTAGAATCAGATTACGACTCCTGCACGTATGAAACCATACCCAAGCAGGTCGAAGCATACGGAGAGTCATATGCTTTCGATGTACCCCAATATAATTTTGATGATGAGGGTGTTGATATCAAGGCAATACGTGAAGCCCTTGACAAGAATGTCTCACATAATAACCCGAGCAAAACGTCGACTGGCTCAACTGTAAACATTACCACTAAGAAGGACAAAGTTAATCAGGACAGTTATGGGGATGGTCTGGAAACAGATTCCGATTATTGCACATATGAAACTGTACCCTAGAGAATTGAAATACGACGCACAGTCGTCGTAGTGCCTATGTTGATATGCCCACATATTACGTTGCCATTTTATATAAAGCATCCGGACATTCATAAATTCATAGAAATCATGAATGGTCCCAAATCCCCCTCACCAGACGGTCAGGAAAATTTATTCATATATAGCATTAGATATGAGAGAAAAGGAAATGAAGGCCTCGTCAATGTATAGCATTATTTAAGTCGTTATTGTGTCATATTGTTTAACTATTGTTTCTCATATTGTATCATTGTTGTTGTTGTATGTTATGTTTGGATGTCATAGACATATGTTGTCTGAAAAGCAAAGAACGTAGTTCAAGGTTATTCAATTTCTTAGGACCAAAAAGAGGTACACACGGCAAAAGTACCAACAGCAAAGGAAAGGTTTCTTTTACAATGCATGTGAGAATGGCATGCATCATTTGGTATGGAAGATAGACTAAGTGTATCTCCCGGCATTGAGTATCCCTTCAGTGACCCCTACCCATGCACATTTCATGGCATCAGTATTTTCAGTACATACTCTGAATTTCAGACCTTTGGGACTTTGTAACCAACTAATAATAAGCACTTAGTAACAATGTCCAGTATCTTTATATATATCAATACATAACGTTACAATTATAATACATTTAAGATATACCCACATGTATAATTATAGTCAACATTGTTTGGTCTTTTTGGACACTAGCAGTATATGTAAGGACATATCATATCACTTGTTTGCCTTTCAAAGATAACGTATGTGTTCCAGCATGGATAAAGAGTCCTTGAATGTAGACAATGTTGCAGAAATGTTGTGAAAATACATCATGTAAACATGAGTTATTGTGCTTTCTTTTCTTTCTGCCATCTATCCTTTAGAGTTATGTGTCATATACTTTCCTATTGATGGCTGTTTCTTCGTATCCAAAGATCAATGGTAGGCAGACAGGTTGATTAGACGACCAGTCTGCCTGGCCTGCACGTGACTTTTTAAGGTGAAGGAGGGGTGTGCACTTCCTTCTCCACCCTCTCGTCTACTGGCGCACTAAGTCCTACAGGGACAGAACTGTTTTGCCACGTAAGACGGCCCCAGCAGATGCAGGTTTGTTATTTGGAGTTTCCATCTCCTAGGAGGACATCCGACCAAGGATGCAAGGGGTTCCTCCTACCCCTGACTCGTGTGTCATGGCGGATGCGTCATGCCCGAACATGCCCCTATGGCCTGTCACCACAACAAAGGCCTGTCACTGCCACTAGCCGCAGCTATGTACTCATTTACACCTGAGTTAGGTGAGGAAAGTTGTGTAAAGTGCCTTTCCCAAGGGCACAAGATCGGTGACACGGCAAGCGGATTTGAACTTTCCTATTATTATCCAGGTAGACTATGGATCTAAAATTTATGTGGCAGTGAATTAAGTCTGTCCGTTTGTTTAAGAGAACCTTAATCATGACTCAGTTCTTCATTTTAAGTCTCTGAGGTACAAAGGCGCCTTTCTTACTTAGCGGAATGAAGTAGAACTGCAGCTAACTTCGTGCAGATACTGATTGTTCCAATAAAATACATTAACCAAACAGTATAGACTAATGTTTTCTCTGCAGAAATGTAATATTACCTATATGTACTTTCTGCGATGAATATTAATTGGCTGATGCATGACCAATGCATAGGTAGTAAAGCATGGGTACATCCGATGAATTTCTAATCATTAATACATTTATCATGCCAATTCTGATTAGTTGATTTCATCGTTTCCCCTGGTCAATCAGCACAAAATAAATGACGTACATACGGATGAATATGTTGGTGTTTCTACACGGCAAGCACTCATATATGCTAATTCGCCAACCTACAATCGTTGGGAAGCTATTTAGGCAATAGCTTACCCCGTGGATAAAAGTGAACTAGCGTTACAGTTATGGCATATGACTCCATGTGACCTCTTAATTGTCACGTGCCAACATCGCCGCCGGGTTTTCACCACTTGTTTGAAGTTTTGGGTAGTTCGCTGTCGTCTACATGAACAGGTAAGTCACTAGTTAAGTTAAGGACTTTGACACAACTAATATATGTAACTAACAGTTCCAGGTTATGATACCTCACAGTAAGTAAGAACGACAGTTTGTTGCCAAAGAAGAAATATTAAACAGGAGGAAATCAGCATTACATATCCAGCGGTCTGTGATCGACCGTAACATGTAATGCAAATGGCCTGCTCTGACATGTCTGATTTCCTTCGTCATTTCACAAATTTGCTGCCTGATTGTCCTTCTTTCTGCAGTGCCTTACTGAAAAGCACATTTTCGCCTAACGCAACTTGTTCTCATGCCAACAAGTGAAAGAGTTGTACTCCGATAGTAAATGGAGG